>NC_034602.1:71802670-71804778 GCF_900095145.1 Mus pahari | reverse complement strand
TGCACAAACATCATGACCAAGAAGCAAGTTGGGGAGGAACGGGTTTATTTAGCTTACATTTCCACATTGCTGTTCATCACTGAAAGAAGTCAGAACAGAAACTCAAGCAGGTCAGAAAGCAGGAGCTGATGCAGAAGCCATGGAGGGATGTTCTTTACTTGCTTGCTTCCCCTGGCTTGCTCAGCCTGCTCTCTTATAGAATCCAAGACGACCAGCCTAGAGAAGGTCCCACCCACAAGGGGCCTCTCCACCTTGATCACTAATTGAGAAAATGCCTTACAGCTGGATCTCATGGAGGCATTTCCCCAACTGAGTTCCTTTCTCTGTGATAACTCCAGCTGTGTTAAGTTGACACAAAACTAACCAGTACAGGCATAATGATAAGTAAATTCTTAAAAAGAGAATAATAAAAATTAGTTTTCAATCATATTTCCCCAATCAAAATCAAACGCTTAAGATCCAGAGACTGCCCCACCCAGGGATCCATCCCATATACAACCTCCAAACCCAGACACTATTGCATATACCATCAAGATTTTGCTGACAGGACCCTGATATAGCTGTCTCTTGTGAGGTTAGGCCAGTGCCTGGCAAATACAGAAGTGGATACTAACAGTCATCTATTGGGTAGAACACAGGGCCCCCAATGGAGGAGCTAAAGAATGTACCCAAAGAGCTGAAGGGGTCTGCAACCCTATAGGAGGAACAACAATATGAAATAACCACTACCCCCAGAGCTCATGTCTCTAGCTGCATATGTACCAGATGATGGCCTAGCCTGCCATCATTGGGAGGAAAGGCCCTTGGTGTTGTGAAGATTATATATGCCCCAGTACAGGGGAATGCCATGGCCTGGAAGCAGAAGTGGGTGGGTTGGGGAGCAGGGTGGGGAGGAGGGTATAGGGGACTTTCAGGATAGCATTTGAAATGTAAATGAAGAATATATCTAATAAAATAAAAGTTACAATAGTTCTATTTTTAAAAACATTTCTTGTACCATAAAATTAGGCAACTCACACATATAAGATAATCAATT
This sequence comes from Mus pahari, assembly GCF_900095145.1. Lineage (NCBI taxonomy): Eukaryota > Metazoa > Chordata > Mammalia > Rodentia > Muridae > Mus > Mus pahari. Next base: position 71,803,742 of record NC_034602.1, on the reverse strand, counting down.
TCTACATATATGTATATATAATGTTATATATGTTATATATAACATATTTATATATCCCTCTTACCTGAGCAGATTCCTTTGCATTTCCCAGTCAGATGCTTCTGTACAGAATGCCTTTTCTACAATCATTAAAGACTATAATGTTTGGTTTATTCTTGAGCATCAGAAAACAAGGATCATATAACATGGAATCTGTGATCCAGCTCCTTTCCCTAAGTATTGTTTCTTTGAGATTTACCTATGCCATCTTGTACGACAATATGTCATTTTTTTTTTAATTTCTATGGAGGATTGGGTCAAATGAATTTACTAGAAATTATTTATTCTTCCTATTCATTTTTGTGACATGAATCATTCATTGGGACATGAAGTCACAGTTACTTCTACTAACATGACCAACAAAGGCTGATGTGCTGAGCCCTGGTGTCTTGCTAGTGGCAACATTAGGTAATGAGACCACTAACTTTGTGAATGAATTAATAACTGAATCACTATTAAGAGGCGGGTACTAGTTTGAGGAGATTGCTCTTGGAGGACATGTTCTTCTTTTTGTAAATTTTCTAGTTCACTAGTTAAAATTCCTTTGAATTATATTCCTTAGTTATTTATTTTTTAATCAATTTAAAGTCACTCATTATGCTTATTACCATTTTTAAAATTAAAAATTTGGGCAAGTTCTAATATCAAAAAGTAGGGCATTATTTGTCAGCCCCACATATACAGTTCTACTAAGCTGATTAATATATATCGTAGATCAAGAAACAGTATGTTGGGGGAAGGGTCTCAAGGCCTGAGCTGGTAGGAGAGTCATCTTTGCCATCTTTGCTCCGGTAAGTTGCTGAGGAGATGGCGGCCTGCAGAAGCAACACAGTTTCTGGGAAAGATCCCGTTTCTGGCTGTAGACATACGAGCACCTTCCCCGCCAGAGGAGAGGTGTCTGCCCAGGAGTGCTCTCACTGCCTGAGCTGGTTGGGGAGTCATCTTTGCTCTGGTTTGCTTAGGCTCCATCCAGTCTGCACTGGTGAGAGTGTGGACCACAGAAGCTACACAGCTTTGGGACAGACAGAAGCAA
>NC_034602.1:71774890-71802357 GCF_900095145.1 Mus pahari | reverse complement strand
ATTTTATTGAGTATTTTTGCATCAATATTCATAAGGGAAATTCGTCTGAAGTTCTCNTTCTTTGTTGGGTCTTTATGTGGTTTAGGTATCAGAGTAATTGTGGCTTCATAGAATGATTTGGGTAGAGTACCTTCTGTTTCTAATTTGTGGAATACTTTGAGGAGTGTTGGAATTAGGTCTTCTTTGAAGGTCTTATAGAACTCTGCATTGAACCCATCTGGTCCTGGGCTTTTTCTGGTTGGGAGACTATTAATGACTGCTTCTATTTCTTTAGGAGATATGGGACTGTTTGGATCATTTATCTGATCCTGACTTAACCTTGGTACCTGGTATCTGTCTAGAAAAATTGTCCTTTTTATCCAGGTTTTCCATTTTTGCTGAGTATAGCCTTTTGTAGTAGGATCTGATGTTGTTTTGGATTTCCTCAGGTTCTGTTGTTATGTCTCCCTTTCTGTTGGCTCCCTTCAGCCTCCAAGCTCCAAGCTCTTACAGACCTCTGCAGCCACAAGCATAGGACCACCTGGGGTGATCCCTTGAGACCTGCCAAACTGGCTCTATTGTTGCATCTGTCACTGTTATTCAAAACAGTGGCCTTTCAAGGCAGTCACTGCTCCATGCTGATAAGCTCCTGAGATTCCCCAGAGAAGCCTTCTTTAAGATCTGCCCACCTGCTCTCACCTTAACTACTCTCCAAGAATGGGTGGTGGGGGATGGTCTCCCCCTGCTTTATAAACTCAGAACTTTATTAAACTTTGGGCTTTGATCAGGCTTCCTTGTCTTGGCCCGTTCTTTCTCTTCTTCTGGGCCTTCTTTTCCCTTCCAGCCCAGCCCTGCCTTGCATGATGGACCTGGTTCAGAGTGTGGCCATGGGCAGTCTCACTCACCTTTCCATTTCTGATTTTGTTAATTAGGATACTGTCTCTGTGCCCTCTAGTTAGTCTGGCTAAGGCTTTATCTATCTTGTTGATTTTCTCAAAGAACCAGCTCCTGGTTTGGTTGATTCTTTGTATAGTTCTTTTTGTTTCCACTTGGTATATTTCAACCATGAGTTTGATTATTTCCTGCCATCTACTCCTCTTGGGTGAATTTGCTTCCTTTTGTTCTAGACCCATTAGGTGTGCTACCAAGCTGCTAGTATATGCTCTCTCTAGTTTCTTTGTGGAGGCACTTAAAACTATGAGTTTTCCTCTTAGGAATGCTTTCATTTGGGTCAACTTGACACAGACTGGAGTTATTACAGAGAAAGGGGCTTCAATTGGGGAAATGCCTCCACGAGATTCAGCTGCAAGGCATTTTCTCAATTAGTGATCAAGAGGGGAGGTCCCCTTGTGGGTGGTGCCATCTCTGGGCTGGTAGGTAGTCTTGGGTTCTATAAGAGAGCAGGCTGAGCAAGCCAGGGGAAGCAAGCCAGTAAGTAACATCCCTCCATGGCCTCTGCATCAGCTCCTGCTCCCTGACCTGCTTGAGTTCCAGTCCTGACTTCTTTCAGTGATGAACAGCAATGTGGAAATGTAAGCTGAATAAACACTTTCTTCCCCAACTGCTTCTTGGTCATGATGTTTGTGCAGGAATAAGAACCCTGACTAAGACACATTGTGTCCCATAAGTTTGGGTATGTTGTAGCTTCATTTTCATTAAACTCTAAAAANNCTTTCATTTCTTTCTTTATTTCTTCCTTGACCAAAGTATTACCAAGTAGAGTGTTCTTCATCTTCCATGTGAATGTTGGCTTTATATTATTTATGTTGTCATTGAAGATCAGCCTTAGTCCATGGTGATCTGATAGGATACATNGGATGATTTCAATATTTTTGTATCTGTTGAGGCCTGTTTTGTGACCAATTATATGATCATTTTGGAGAAGTTGCCCTGAGGTGTTGAGAAGGGACATCCTTTTGTTTTAGGATAAAATGTTCTGTAGATGTCTATTAAAACCATTTGTTTCATAACTTCTGTTAGTTTTACTGTGTCTCTGTTTAGTTTCTTTTTCCAGGATCTGTCCATTGATGAGAGTAGGATGTTGAAGTCTCCCACTATTAGTGTGAGTGCTTCAACGTGTGCTTTGAGCTCTAGTATAGTTCCTTTAATGTATGTAGATGCCCTTCCATTTGGAGCAAAGCTATTCAGAATTGTGAGTTCCTCTTGGAAAATTTTACCTTTGATGAGTATGAAGTACCCCTCCTTGTCTTTTTTGATAACTTTGGGTTTTAAGTCGATTTTATTCAATATTAGAATGGCTACTCCAGTTTGTTTCTTGGGACCATTTGCTTGAAAAATGTTTTCTAGCCTTTAACTCTGAAGTATTGTCTCTCATTGTCCCTGAGGTGGTTTTTCTGTATGCAGCAAAATGTTGGGTCCTGTTTATGCAGCCAGTCTATTAGTCTATGTCTTTTTATTGGGGAATTGAGTCCATTGATATTAAGAGATATTAAGGAAAAGTAATTGTTGCTTCCTGTTATTTTTGTTGTTAGAGTTGGGATTCTGTTCTTGTGGCTGTCTTAGGTTTGTTGAAGGATTACTTTCTTGCTTTTTCTAGGGTGTAGTTTCCCTCATTGTGTTGGAGTTTTCCCTTTATTACCCATTGAGGGCTGGATTCATGGAAAGATATTTTGTGAGTCTAGTTTTGTTGTGGAATACTTTGGTTTCTCTTTCTATGGTAATTGAGAGTTTTGCTGGGTCTCTTAGCCTGGGCTGGCATTTTTGTTCTCTTATGATCTGTTTATCATCTGCCCAGGATCTTCTTGCTTTCATGGAGTCTGGTGAGAAGTCTGGTGTAATTCTAATAGGTCTGCCTTTATATGTTAGTTGACCTTTTTCCCTTACTGNTTTTAATATTCTATCTTTATTTAGTGTATTTGTTGTTCTGATTATTATGTGTCAGTAGGAATTTCTTTTCTGGTCCAGTCTCTTTGTAGTTCTGTAGGCTTCTTGTATGTTTATGGAAAACTCTTTCTTTAGGTTTGGGAAGTTTTCTTCTATAATTTTGTTGAATATATTTACTGGCCCTTTAAGTTGAAAATCTTCATTCTCACCCATACCTATTATCATTAGGTTTGCTCTTCTCGTTGTGTCCTGGATTTCCTGAATGTTTTGAATTAAGATCTTTTTGAATTTTGCATTTTCTTTGATTGTTGTATCCATGTTTTCTATGGAATCTTCTGCACCTGAGATTCTCTCTTTCATCTCTTGTATTCTGTTGCTCTCATCTATGGTTCCTGATTTCTTTCCTAGGATTTCTATCTCCAGAGTAGTCTCCCTTTGGGTTTTCTTTATTGCTTCTACTTCCATTTTTAGATCTTGGATGGTTTTGTTCAATTCCATCACCTGTTTTTTTTTTTTGTGTGTGTGTGTGTGTTTTCCTGTAATTCTTTGAGGGATTTTTTGTTTTCCCTTTAAGGACTTTTACCTGTTTACCAGTGTTTTCCTGTAATTCTTTAAGGGATTTTTGTGCTTCCTCTTTAAGGACTTCTAACTGTTTAGCAGTGTTCGCCTATATTTCTTTTAGTGAGTTATTAATGCCCTTCTTAAAATCCTCTACCAGCATCATGAAATATGATTTTAAATCAGAATCTTGGTTGTGTTGGGGTATCCAGGACTCGCTGTGGTGGGACTACTGGGTTCTGTTGATGGTCAGTGGTCTTGGTTTCTGTCACTCAGATTCATATGTTTGCCTTTCACCATTGCTAATCTCTGGTGTTAGATGTTTTAGCTATCTCTGGCTGGAGTCTGTTCCTCCTGTGATTCTTTTAGCCTCTGTCAGTACTCCTAGGAGTCCAACTTTCTCCTGAGTCCCAGTGGTCAGAGCACTCTCTGCAGGCAAGCTCTCCTCGTTCAGGGAAGGTGCACAGATGTCTAGAGCTCAGATCTGCCTCCAAGCTGAAAATGAAGGCCTGAAGGGAACCTGTCCAAGAAGCTCTGTTGCTTCTGTGTCCTGTGCACTCTCCTACAAGGACTGGTCTCTGAGAGACCAGGGATACAAGATGGTTGTCTCATCTGAGACCTGGGGTCAGAGCCCTTCCTGGAGGCTGACTCTCCTCTGACAGGGAAGCTGCTCAGAGGTCTGGGTCTCAGCTCTGCCTCCTGGCTGAGGATGAAGGCCCAAAGGGACCCTGTTCAAGAAGCCCTGCTGCTTCTGGGGCCTGTATGCTCTCCTGAGCAGACTGGTGTTTGAGATAACTGGGATACAAGATGGTGCTCTCACCTGAGTCCAGGGATTAGAGCCCTCTTGAGGCCAACTCTCCTCAGTGATCCTAAGATCCTGGGTGTGCTAGGGCACCTGCGGTATGGAGAGTCCTCTAGAGACCATGGGACCATCTGCCAAGTTTCCACCGAAGGTGGCCCGGGCTGGTGCCAACCAGAATGAGACTCAGCCTCTGGTTGGGCAGGTTTCCTGTGTCCCTGTGTCCCTATTCCTGCTGGCACAGGTCCCTCCTGGTTGTTTGGAACAAATGTTGCTTTCTACTCACCATTGATCCTAAGATCTTGGGTTTGCTAGGGTGCCTGTGGTATGGAGAGTCCTCTGGGGACCATGGGACAGTGTGCAGAGTTCATGCCCAAGGTGGCCAGGGGCTCCCAGGATTTCATGGTAGTGTTCAAGACCTCTTGTGTCATCTCACCAGCCTACTGAGAACATTTAAATGTTCATCAAAAATGTAACAAACTATTTTTCATATTTTAGTAAACACCACATCAAAATCTGTCAACCCAGTATGACAAGAATAATTGCTGCATATGACTGATTATTTTTGTGTGTGAGTCAAACTCCTCAAATTCATTCCTCTTTTTTTAGTATATTTTTTAAAAAATCATAAAATTAAAATCATTTTTATTATGATTTTAATACCTAACATACTATGAGAAGGAACAATTGGCAACACACACACACACACACATACGTGGTAGCACTGGAAAATCCATCATGTCTAGAATCCCAAACCCTGTGCTAAGTAGATTTTATTCTTTTATAAACTGTCTTATCTTAAAAATATTTTTATCAATTTAAAAATCTTTGCCATTTTTTGGTAAAGCAGGTGGGATGACCAACTCAGATACCATGCAGGCTCAGATCCAGGGCTTTGAGTTAGCCCCCACCTCAACATCTACCCCACTGATGAACTTCTGGTGCACTGAAGAAATCAGTTCTGGAGATCCGAAACTGGAAGATCTTCACCACACAGGGCAACAACAGGATATCTGAGAGGAGTTCCAGTGGGGATTTGGTGTTTAGACTAGAGCAGAAGCCAAAGGCCTCAAACCAGACAAAGGACTCATGAGAATGATGGTTTGCAAACAGAAAAATGTGGATAAAGGGCTATACTGTGGGACCCACTGTGACATTACAGCTTTCACAATGCAATTTTTTTTTTCTTTTTAAAGGGGAAATTGCAGACATGAAAGGTAGGTATGGGAAAGAGGAAATGAGTGGGATTGGGGTGCATGTTGTAAAATTATAGAAGAATCAATAGAAAAAAATCTTATCATGTCGCACTTTATGCCTTTATGCCTTTATGTTGCATGTTATGCCTTTCAACTAGAGTTGAATGTTAGGGTCTTAACACTGATGACTAACTGTTCTATAGAAAAGTTTGTCCAAGATTTTAATATTAGAAATAGTGATCAGCTAGGCATGTTGGTACACACCTTCAATCCCAGCACTCAGAAGACAGGAAGAGGAAGAGCTCTGTGAGCTCAAAGCTAGACTGGTCTATATATGGGGTTCCAGGCTAGTCAGAATTATGTCACAAAGAAAAAAAAAACACCATAGTGATCTGCATGCGAAACTGGTTCAATATTTGATTACAAAATGTACAAAATGTAAAAACTGAAGACAGTTTTTAAGTAGAGAGCCTTAATAATTTACCAAGAAAAAAAAAAAAAAACAGGAACATGATGTATTTAACTTGTGAGTGCTCAAAACAGCTGGAACTGAAGTTCAATTTCAACATTATTATGTTGATTAAATTGTTTTCTCTCAAGTCACTCTAGGTAATTAACAAGGGAAAAAGTTTGGAGGTTAGAGAAGAAAGAAAAGTGAATTTCATCTTACTTTTCTTTCCCAGGAGCTGGAATAAATAATTTCTCAGAGAACGAAACACAGTGAAATAAGTGAACTTGATTGCTTCACTGATTTTGTCTTTTTAACCTTAGTCCTTACCAATTAACCCTTAATAATTAAAGCCACAGCGCCGGTCCAGAGGACGGTATTCTCTCAAGAGAGTGGTTTCCTGGTGCTTTAATACAATCGCCTGTTATCAAATAAAGTCTTTTTTGAGTATGATTCGGGACCTACTAGATTTGAGGTTAGCTTTTGTTTCAAGAAGGTATTAGATTAAATCAAACTATTGCATAAAATTATTTCTGATTCTATATTACCCCATGGGGAAATGAAATTGCTTCCTACACTCAGTCTCATTCTAAGTACCATATTCTATTACTAGCATAGATATAGCTTAGCTGAAATTTGGCAATCAGTGGTATGACAGAAGAGATACACATAAGAAAAGAAGTAAATAAGCATCCAGAGTTAAAGGAACTAATTTCTCTCTTATAAATGCCTAGGAAAAACTTAATTTCAAAATTTAATTTCATTCCCACATTTTTAAAGTTTCAAAGAAACCTAAAATTAATTAATTTCTTAGCATGCTCAAAGGGAATCCCAGTACTGGATTTCATTGAACTGAGCAGAATACTTTTAGACTTTAAAGATGAAGTAATTGGGTACTAAATCTATATTTTAAGTTATAAACAGAAAATCTTAAATAGAATTAGGCAACACCAACTAAGGATCACCAATGGAACTGTTCCCATAACTATCATTAACATATATGGTGTTAAATTAAGAGAACCTGCAACAATGCTGTCGTTTTAATACCAGCCCACAAAGCTTGGAAAATGGAGGGTTCCCAAATATTACTCATTATTCATATCTGTGTTGTCTCAGATTCCTGTTAGCTGAAGAAAATTTTATATTACAAAGATACTATAGTGAAATGGTTTTAAAAAATTTTCTCCAAGATTAAATATTAGCAGGCTGCCAATTAGGTTTTCGGGTGCAAGAGGATGGAGCTCAACCCCATGAGGTCAAGATCAGTTAATACAAAATGTGTCAATTACAAGACCCTTGAGATTGGAGGGAATGCTAGAAGAGGACTGGTCTATCGCTTTTCTGGTTGCAGAAAGTGACATTTGTGGTGACCCATCTTTCTCCAATACTTGAGATGCACAGTAACCCATTTCTGTCTGAGCTTCCTTGTTTAGTTATCTGGTATTTTAACTTCTTAAGCACACTTTACACACACACTGCTTGCCATCTTCAAAACTACTTATAAAAGAAATATTTTCAGCTGTTTTCTGTTTATGAGCTAGAAAATTGTCCTCCATAGAATCTTTAATCAAAATTAGACTTCACCCTTCTGAAACATGACAGAAAATTCTAGCAAGGAGGACGACTACACAACACCTCTACAACTGTTCTCTCCTCTCTCTCTCTCTCTCTCTCTCTCTCTCTCTCTCTCTCTCTCTCTCTCTCCTCTCTCTCTCTCTCTCTTTCTCTCTCCCCAGGTTTATGTTGCCATCCCAAAGACCTGGTTTCTAGAGATCTTCCTACCTTGGCCGGCTTAGCATCCAGGACTGTGAGTATGCACCTCAAGGTCCAAAACGTATCCTTTAAAAAATGTTTACACTTTTACTTTGAAGAACTTTTGTAACGTTTATTTTCAACAGATACAAAACCACTACCAACAATTCCTTCTTCTGCCCTTTGATGTTTTTTTTTTCCCTTCCTGTTATTCTAACTGCTGTTTCCTGACTCTTAAGGCAAACCTGGAGTTTTTATCATTTTAAATTTCTTAAATTGTTCCTTTGCTTCTCTCCCAAGTGTATAGTTCTTTCTTATTTTATTTTCTCAATTTTTTTGGTCTTGTTTTTGTTCTGTTTTCTGTTTGCTGATGTGTTTATGGTGTCTGCCAGTTAAATAGTTAAAGGGGAGAAAAAACATGGAAGTTTGTCATTCTTATTAGCTACTTTTGTTCCTTCTTCCTACCTGTCTGCTTACCCGTGAGTCCGTCTGCCTCCTATATCCTCAGGAGGATGGGAAGTTTGAGGATGGTTTGGGCTATTTCTTGACTCTGCTTCAAACAACAACAACAACAAAAATTATCACAGTTTGAGTTCTACAAAGAGGAGGGCTTTCCATCTTCTGTTATGCTTTGTTTTGTTTTGGTGTTTGTTTTGGTTTGAATAGGTTGTTTTGGTTACTGTAAAGTATTACAAGGGCCCAAGAAAGCATTTTTTTTTAAGTGAGTAAGCAAAGTTAAATTCTTAGTCTATCATTTTGCTCTATTTCTACTTCAATGACCTTGCTTCTTAGAAGCATGTCTCTCCTATATTACTTGATGCTGGCCCAGTAGTTCTGCAGCTATTTCCAGAGCAGAAATTATTTCCTGGGCTCATTCATCTAATGTCTTGAAGTTTCTCTGATGTCCCAACTTCTTATATTCATTTAGTGTCAACCAATCCATGCAATAAAGCACCCTGGGTACATGTGTTCTTTACAAACTTTGATCTTGAAGCATTCAAAATTTCTTTCTTGGCCGAGTAAAAGCAAGACTTCTATGGAAATAAAGCCCCCCACTCTTCGTATTTACTCATAAATAAATATCTACCATTTCTTTCTAATTCAATATGCCAACTAGTTTCCAAAAGTCAATGCCTACAATAATGGCTTATATAATTACTAATTCAACATGATTAGAAACCTTGTATTAGAAGAGAAAAAGAAATAGCTCATGAAATTTTTAGACCAGTCATATAAACATAGCAAGTTATCTGCAATCGTTATTTTTCTTCAGTTATAAATATAGCTAATAAAAAGATAAAGTAACACAATAATTTCAGCTATTGATTTAATATGATAACTAATGTTCCAAACAAAATGTACAATGCTTAACACCCGTTCTTTAATGCTTGAAAACCATGTTACAAGTAGCTTGTCTTTGAGATTTAGAGCCACAGGCCATAGGCTTTGTTGTGAAAATACAGCAAGGGAAGGCTTTCATAAGTACTAGGTACACAGAGGTTATTTTCTTACCACTTAAAGAAAAAAAATACTCTTTCCAGACTAAAAGACTTGTTTTCTTTGTTCTTTAATCCCTGGCTCAGCAGTACCTTCTATTACTCAAGGTCAGTGGCTAAGGTACAACTCCTCAGCTCTTTAAAAAAGACCACTGGATCCTTTCTCTTTGAAAAAACAATTTTGAATCTTAACACTGGGAACTGAAAAACACTGAACTCATGAATTTATCAACTGAGATTAATTAAACAACTCCTACATGCCTGAAAGTTCAGTAGGCATGGAGACTCAAACAAAACTCAAAGCTACCAGGCTTTCAGGCTAGATAAAAGGTAAACATTGAATAACAGACACACAAATACATGAACAGTTAGGCATAGGGTTTACTCAGTTTTAGCATCTTATTTATTGACCATTACCTGTGTGTATTGTCTTACAATCAGTGGTGATTACCATCTCTGAAAACCAGTAAAATATACCTCAGAAATTTTTATCTTAATTTTTTTTCTTTCTGTATAAAAAGGTTAAACAATGGATGGGGTAACACATATAAAACACGGGAAGCAGTACTCTGTACTCAGGGTGATAACTGCATTAGAGAACACCAATCTGAATGGTGTTGCAATCTGCTAAAATATTTTAGAATAATCATAAACATTTGTACTCTAAAGGATGGTGTGAACTGACTGCAAAACAGTCACAGAAACTGAATGACTTTGCAAGTCTATTTGGGAATATGTGGACTAAAGTTGGAATATTCATATTTGGAAGTGAATTTTGTCAAATGTGGGCCTAAATTGAATTTGGGGAACAGAAAGAAGTATCAAATATGCTGCTCATATTTCTAGTTAGATAGGTGTTTTGTGAATTTATTCCTGAGGAAAAGATCATGATTGATCTACTGAAATTTGAAATTAAGGGTAATAGTATCTGTAGACATTTTTATTTCTCAATCATGTCAATCACAGAAGATAGGGGACTGAAATGACAAAAATTATTTGAAAGAGAATGTGTCTCTTTGAAATGGCAGGGATTTGTCACCCAAGATACTTCACCAATATAGTCATCTAAAAAAGACCCGAAGAAGTTCAACAGCAATGATAATGCTAACATGAAATGGGAATGCCTCAATGGATTCCAGCCATACACAGAGAAAAGCAGGCAACAGAGAGAAATAATCTACCACCAAGATGAAATCGATTAGAGGATGGAAAGGCAAAGGGAAAATGTTGTAATGCTTAATTAAAATGAAATACAAAAGAAGAGATAAATTTTGATATAAGTAATGAGTATCCAGTTAGAGAGTCACTACCTGCTTATAGTAATGGAGTCTATTTTAAGGGATCTACTAGTATTTGGGAAAATTGGCAACTGTTTCTCCCTTGCTAAGGAAGGAAGGTAGTAAGAAAATAAGAGCAAGAGAAACCACTATGCACCAGTGCTAAATGCAGGTTCTGTAAAACAAGCAGAACTACTAAAGGACATGGTCTTGGAGTGAGAACACTTGCCACAAGCATGGATAAAGAATGTTTGCAGAAGCAACAAGCTACTGGTGTATTCTCTGGCTATAGCTGCACAGCAGAAGATGGCCTAAGGGCACAGCTAGAAATTAGTGAATGCAGACCCATAGAATCTTGAACAAGGCTAATAAATATGAAGAATTTAAATCCACTAGTCATATGCTGACTTAAAGATACAGAATTTTATTCTAAAGAAAATTGAGTCTTTAGGCTACTTTTCCATTGTCTAAACATCATGGAGTGTCCTAATACAAACCAAGATAATACTTCATTTCAAAAGCTACACACACACACACACACACACACACACACACACTATACTATCAGTCTCAGAACAATGATGCAGAGAACAATATAAGATAAAATTAGACACAAGGAAATGTCAGTCAAGAAATGAAGCAAGCGTGTGATACATGATATGGCTGTTACTACAGAACTTGGAAAACTTTTTTGTATTTACTTTTAGCATTTGCTCAAAAAATAACAATTAGCATATAGTAAATATATAACCTATAGATATTTAGTATTGTTGTCCAATAAATATATACATTATATGAAGTTGTTTGTTATATACTTTTCTTTGGCCATGATACAAATATTTTCCCTCCAGCATCACCACACACATTGATTGGCAATGCTTTGTTGTGTTATGAGAACTAGACATCTTTAGACAATAGGACTTTCTACTTTAATTCAAATTCAAAGAAAATTTAAAATGTTATGGTGTCACTGTGATACATGAAGGCTGGCACTGATCAAAGTATAATTATGGAAGGGACTGGGTTGTTACTTTACTAAACCTTAGTGTTCTTGCTTGTCAGTGATGTTGAGTACTCTGATGTTTAAGAAAGGGCTTTGCAGAGCCCAGGTGCTAATCAGAGTAAAGCAGGTACATTTGGTACAGTTGGATAATAAGATAATATAGCCCACTAGCATACATGTCAAATCATTTTTTGTTACATGATTTACTTTATGACGTTTGTAAATGTATGCATTGTATTTTGATCCTATCTACCACCATTGCCTTATAACATTGCCTATGTTACCCCCAGTTAACCTCTGCACCTCTTCTTGCCAGTTAGTGTTCCATCTACTTTCATGCCTTCGGTATGTGACTGTATATGAGGGTATTTGTGTATGTGTGAATATCTGTTTGTGTTTGTATATGTGTATGTTTGTATATGTGTGCATGTGTGTGCATGTGTGTGCATGTGTGTGTGTGTGTGTGTGTGTGTGTGTGTGCACCAGCATGTCCCACTGAGTTTAGTCAGAGTTTCTTACATGAGCATGGGTCAGGGCTTATTTTCCAGAGCAGAAGCAAGGTAATACTTATACAACTGAAGAAACTACATACCCATCCCGACCAAAGGACAACAGTCCCACAGGGAGAGTATATAACATGTTCAATATTGTGCAAACCACGAAAGCTATTTCGAGTTTCATGAGTACTACCTCCATGTCATTTCCAGAAGATAACTTTCTTTCTTCGATGTTCTTTCCCATTCTTCAACTCTTCTATTTTTTTTTCTTAATTAACTGCTGATATGTTAGGCTTAATATCACCTAATATTTTCAGAAAATGGCTGACAAAGAACAAATTTAATCAAAACAATAGACGATGCTAGCTACATATAGCATTACTATGTTTCTACAGTTTTTAGACATAGATTAGGAAAGTTTATCTGAAAGATAGCAACATGCATGGAGACAGATCTTGGTAAGAGATTGACGTGGTGGCCTCTCTGGAATTAGTCAGAGCAAGATGCTTCCATTATTAAGATGAGCAAATGAGACTACAGTAGGTGTCTTAGAATGAGAGGATGACAGTAAATCTGAAAATGTCTGCCCTAAGGCCAGCCTATTCTTGGGAGATTCTGTTAAGGAGGGATTGCTTCGGGGCTCAGGCTTGGGTTCTGTCTTATTTTAGCACCTTGGGGAAGGACACTATTGTAACAGAAGTGTGGCAAACAAGCATTTTGCTCCTATTAGTTTGTGGGGACAAGTACTTCCGCTGAGCGCGTCTGAGGGAAAGGGAATGAGAGATTTGGAAGGTCTTTTTGAACATTTGTAGGTAAAGGGAGTGTCCATACATTTTATCTAAGGTATGAAGGGAGGAGCCATTCTCAGTAAACCCTTTCCAGAGTGTACACAGACTGAGGAATTTCTCTGACCTTTACTATTGCTGCACATAACGCTCAAGTTAAAAGCATCAATACCACACCTGATTCATTTAAATGTAAATACTGTCTCTTTCAAGACTGATTCCATCATAAGCAAAGCGAGTGTTGAGGGTTGTAAGTTCAGTTGCTTGAAGGTTGGTGTGGAAGGCCGTTTAGTCTTCTTTCATGCCTCTCCTGTGGGGTGACAGAAGTGTCAGGAAGTGGTAGAAACACTAAGAGACACGAGTTTGGTGGAACAAGCATGCCATCGAGGTTATGTGGGACAACGTGTTGGGCTTTTGGCTCTTTGTCGTTCACCTTCTAGCAGCTATACAGATAAACAAGTTTTCTTTGCTTTCCTAAAGTTCAAAGTATTAAAACCAAGGAACTAGGGGCTGAAATTATTGAAGCCACAAACAAAATAAACGTTTCCTCCTTTTTAGGTTAGCAAAGGGATTTTGTTAAAGCAATGAAAAGCAATGAAAAGTTTACACAACTAATAAATAACTTGTCCTAATTCTCTTCCAGTAAGATAAATGAAATACTTAAAATTAAATATAAAAAGACCCTTTAAAATCACTTGAATTTTAGAGTCTAGAAATTATAATGAACAAAGATAAGATAACAAAATTATACAGTACAGCTTTCATATAAAAACATCAATTTCTACTAGATCTTAACTAAAGGACTAAAATGTGTGGTGCAGTGCTTAGAATTCAGGACAGCAGAACTCTGGAAATGGTACCAGAGTTTTTAGTGTCATATCCCTGACTCAGGCATTCAGAACACACTAGATTCAGTTATTGTCCTCTGCAGATCAATTCAAGTAAAAGATAAGAAAGGGAGATTCATTCAGTGTCGCTATGTTGAGGAAAGGAACATCTTCAGGGCTCTCCCATGAGTCTTGGCTTTCAGTCAAAGTAACAGGCATGTACCTGCTGCCGTTGCCTTGGCTGCTGTCTCTCTTACAGAGTGACATGACAAGTGTCAGAGCAGTGTGAAAACCCTTTCAAGGTGACAAGCACTCTCTCTGGCTCTTACCAGATCCCTAGGTGTTTGTACTTTCAGTCTGAGACCCTAGACCCTAGGGAAGTTCTAATGTCTTAGGTCCATCATTTCAATAGCTTGAGAGTCAAAGAAATGGGCAGAAGAGTTGTTTTTTCTGCAAGTTACAGAAAGTTCTAATGAGAGAAGAAAATGAAGCGTAGAGTTCATCCAAGAGTTATTTTTTTTCCTATTCCTTATGCTAACTATCTAAAAGAACTGTCAAATTAATAGCTGGCTCTTTGTGTCTGATCTCTCTATTTTTAATTGTTTTTACACAGGGACCGAAAGAGTAAAAGTTTTCCCACACTTATTTAGCAGTAATCTGCCTATCATAAGCTGTCAAAGTCGGAGGGGTGTGGTAAGCAGTATGCCAATGGGAGGTGCTGATGCTTGTTCAAAGGATGATGGCGTTATTAATGGGAATAAACGTCATGGCAGTGGGTAGATAAGAATCCTGAAAAGGAAAAAGGTGTATCCCCTAAGAAAGCCGCATTGTAAGGAGAATGGCTACTAACATGAAGAAAAGGTTTTAACCTTGTTTCAAGCCTAAAGTAAGGTTAATTATCTTGGGGGTTTTCCCTCTGTGGTAACTTATTTCTTTTAATTGCATATCAATTTTAACTACCATTTACAGGAGAGCAACATGTTCTACCTAAACTGGCTACTACTGGTGAGAATTAGCTAAATTTGTGAAAGTCTCTGTAATTTCAAGGTATTCTTATATCATCCTTTTCGGCCACTGTAGTTTGGAGCTGTATCCAATGGCATGCTTTAACAGCTAATTAATTAATCTCAAAGTCAGGTTATATAAAATTGTCCTGAGAGAATTTTACTTGGTATTCTGCTTCGTAGAAGTTCCCAAATTACATCTGAATTCACACTGTAAATTAGCAAGAACAATACAATATTATTTGGATCACCTAGTTTAATCCCACTGTGGGCTTTTATTTTGTGTGACTGTAAATTCAAGAGAATTTTCTTTCTTTTGTTAGGCACTGCAATTAGTCATGGGAACTCCAAAAAGGACACTGTCGTTGGTAGTGGCTCCACTCTGGTCATTTTCTGTATCTTCTATTTAACTAGACCCCACCCGAGCTACCTTTTCTATGCTTGAAGCATCTCCTTCAAGCAAGAATCCTAAGTGTCTGACATTCTTACTATTTGTCATCTTCAACATGTATTGCTTTGCATCATCCAAACAATTTCTCTAGCTAGAAATATCTCATTGCTAATGTTTCCTTTTGGTAATCCTTGTTTGCTGCAGTCCCCATCCTGCCCCTAGGTATTGGTCTCCACGTGTCCTTGTTAGAATATATGCTGAATTCAGTTTCATTCCTCCTTGAAATCTCAGTTGCAGTGGCTTCTCTTTTTTTTTTTTTTTTTTAACCACCAAGGCTATCTTCCAATAAAGTCTGTGTTTCCAGCTTTAACATAGTTCATGAACATCTGTTTAAAAACTCAAATATGCGAATTGGTGGCTCTAAGAAAAGGGTACACCATCTTCCTTTTGTACTACAAGGCATTGACCTTCCCACCCTGGTGACTCCCAAACACGAATACTTTTGTGGTCATTTTGTGAGTACACAGCATTGAATAGTACTGCAAAGCTTATTTCACTAACTTCTATTGGTTTTATTCTCCTGGCAAATAAGTGGCACTCATCCCATAATATTTTACTCTAATAGCATGAGGAAACTCCCCTCTTCTGAATATTCCACATCTCTTAAACATTTTCAGTTTATTCTCCCAATTCCATTTGTGTGCAATAGGTATTTACACAGTCGGAACATACTTTTTTATAGATTTTAGTTACAAACTCATAGTGCAAGCCTACTATGAAAAATATTATATTTAACACAGATAAAGAAATCTATAATGAAACTTTTAATGTTAATGGATAAAAAGAAGAGAATTCTTCTAAAAGCAAGGATGCAAAATCAGACAAGATCTTAGAAAAGTTAAACAAAATTATAATAGCTACACTAATTGACAGTTCCCATGCTACTAATTGAGAATGGTTAAGTGATAGAAGTTTCACAAGAAATAAAGGGTAGTGCAGTGACAATCGGCAACATTGTCAGCTCATGGCTATAAGAGGGAAGACAGACTCCAAGAACCAATTTCTCTTGTGCATTAAATGTAGCTCCAGCTTCTGCAGATCCCAACATTTTGGAGATGATCTTTCTAGCAAACCAGTGTCATTTAATTCAATCATCTCAAATGAATCCTGTATCCCTTTGTATTTCCTGACTAAGTAATCTATACTAAAGTTTATTAAGCAGACCAGGCATTTTATCATGGTAACAGCTTCAGAGAAAGAAAGCATAATCTATAAATTCCTGAGTACAATAGACACATTTGTTAAGTGTCCAGTAATCTATTTGGATGAAAGAGGTCATGCAATGTAAGCTCAACTAGATGGCATCTACAATTGGTTGACAAAAAAAGAATCCCCCCTTTTCGTTGATGTTTTGGAGTCCCTTCTTATAATTGCCATTCATTACTGACAATGTTACAATGCCATTCATTTGTCAAATATGGGGCTTTATTGATTTCAGCAGCAAAACATAGTAACTCCAGGGTCCTTGGGAAATCTTCCACCTTGATGAAGACTGACAAAGAAGAAAGGAATTCAAATCCATTAGATGATGAAATGCAGACTGTTGAGCTGTTTCCTACATACTCATGACAGGAAGCAGGAGTCTCCCAAACAAGGGATAATTTGGACTAGAAAGATTGGTCACTTCAGTTTTTCCTTGGTTTGTGTTATGTATGACTCAGAGATTAATGATCCTACCTACATGAAGTTAATGGAAACAAAATTCCTTATCAATAAAGTATTTATAAATATGGATTGTATTGCCAGCATTTTAAATTTTGGATGTATTGAATTAAAGTTCTCTACACAAATTACTAGGATCATTTTTGGATGCTAGAAAAAAAACAATCATACCAGTGGGTATTTTGAGGAGCAACAGCCTTGAGGAGCAAAGAGTGGAACATTTTGAGATAATGTTTGCCTTGTTTTAAGATTGTTGTAATACAACAGACAAAATTTCACGTCATCCAAAACTCTTCCAGAGTTTTCTTTGTTTTCTAGAGTAAAATAATTTCATATGATCAATGTTGTATTGAATTTTTAGTGACAATCAAGTAAAAAGTTGGAAACTATTTTTTGTTTATTTAGTTTTGTTTTTTCTGATAACTTAATATTAAAGAATCCCTTAAAGAATCTATAAAAAGACATACAGTGGAAAGAAAAATTTAAAATTGTTAAAGACATGAAAGTGGAAATAAAAATTAATAAAGAAAACCAAAACTGAGGAAAATCTGCAAATGAAAACTTTAGGCACTAGAGCAGGAACCACAGAGGCCAGCTTTAGCAATCAAAAGGATGTTAGAGCCTGAGAGGACGAAGGACACCAGAAAAACAAGGCCCTCTAAGTCAACAAGAGCAAAGATTGTGTGCGCTCATAGAGACTAAAGTTGTATGTACATGGACTGCACAGGTCAATACCAGTTCCTTTGCTAATTTGCATATATAGATATAGATATAGATATAGATATAGATATAGATATAGATATAGATATACTCTATTTCCATGGGATCTGACACCCTCATCAGCCTCTAAGAGCACATAGACATGCGTCCAGACCAAACACCCATGTATATGAAATACAACTTAAAGTTTTATTTAAAAAATATGTCAGTACAGGAACACCCTTTCTGAATATTATAAATGTCACTTTTACTTCCTCAGATGGAAGGATAAGGTGAGAGCCATACCCAAGCTGAGTGAATACATGGCTTAGGCCCACAGTGTTTCCTTCTCTGTTCTTTCTACCCCTAGCCCCTTCCAACCTCATACAGCCTAATGTTGCAAGCTGACTGATTCAATCTGGCTTCTTTCAGCTTGTGACTAATTGGTCTGCTTGCCTCATACTGACTTTGGCAATCTGTTCTAATCTTCTGGCTCCTTTCTCATTCCCTGGCTCATTCTGCCTTCACCTGTGTGTATCTTGTTCTTTCTGCAACCTGTCTCTGTAATACTACCCAGTAAAATTGCCAGACATGCACCACACATCACTTTCTCTCACACTGTTCTTACATAGCCCTCTTTCCTGTGCTGTTCCTGCCAGAGTTTGGTGTATCCTATCTCTGACTCATTCTGTCAAATCTTTTTCTGTTTTGTCACTTTGCCCCTCAATTAGATGTCATTTTCAAACATGGATATTTGCTTCTACAGATTATCATCATAAAAATTCAGGAAATAATCTGAACTTAAAAATGTGATTGAAATTAAAATGCTTTTCCATTCAAATTGAAACAATAATCATAGTGAAGAGACAGCTTAAAAAGGAATAAAAGGAGTAATATTAGAACATCTTTTCCAACCATACATCTGAAAGAGGATTATTATCTAGAATAGATGAGAAATTTAAAAATCTAAACACCAAATAAGCAAACCATCCACCTTATAAGTGGTTAAATTAACTCAATGGGCAGTTTTTAAAAATATAAAATGCTGTCAAATAATAACTATATGAAAATATGGTCATATAAAAAGTTCAACATCTTTAAGTCATCAGGAAAATATTGAAGTCTATATGACTATCTTTAGTAAAATAAGCAATGGCAAACCATTACAAGAGTCTGAGTAAAAATAATCTACTTACTGTTATAAATTAGTGAAGCCCCTATAAGTCAGAATGGAAGTTCTTCCAAAGAATACAAGTGAAACTAACATAGTCTATACCACTCCTGACTGTATATCCAAAAATTTAAGTCAACAGAACCCAGACATTCTTGTTTGCTCATCCACATTTAATAAAGAACTATTCAGAACAGTTAAGATATGGAGCCATATTAGACATCCATCAGCCAATAAAGGTATAAAGAAAATGTGACATATAAATGCTTATATTCAAGGGAATCCTTTGCAACCATGAAGAAGCTTAAAATTGTGCCATTTCAAGGAATTTGGAACTAGCCATCACTGAATAGCACATGATAAGTAGAACTGAGAAAGATAAATGTCACAGGAATCTAGTTTTAAAAGTGTGCGTGTGTGAAAATGTCATTATGAAACATTATTTTATGGTAATTTGTTTTTCCTTGTTTATTTTTCATTGCATGTGTATGGATGTTTTGCCTATTTGTCTGTCTGTATACCACATGTATGTGGGGTCCATGAAGACCAGAAGAAGGCATTGGATCCCTGCAACTAGGGTTTCTGATGGAAAATGCAGCAAGTGCTCTTAACTGCTGAGCCATCTCTTCAGTCCCCTGTATGCTAAAAGTTTAATTTAAAAGGTAAACAATTTTAAAAAGCTAACAAAGTAAATCCCACATTGTACAGACAAGGAAAATGTAACTAAATCCATGTTATATATATTCATCACCACGCTCCTGTCTCTACATGCATATTTGGGATAAACAAAATCTCCCTCTCTGTCTCCTCCCCTCACTCCAACCCCTTTCTGGCTCTCATATGCACACATTGTGTTTGCTGCTGTCTCTCATTTGAAGCATCTGCTAGGGTTCAGGCAATTATGTCCTCTGTGAATAAACACGGACTACTCTACAAACATAACCACCCCAAGCAACACACATTTATTAACTCAGGGTTTATGAGAATCATAAATATAGATTATTTATGCACAGTTTAGCTGGGTTATGTTGTGTACACAGGGACTCACACGGCTGCAGTAAGTCCTTAAGCACACTCTGTTCTTATACATTGGCTGGGCTGAGCAAAAATCTGCTTTCAAGCACTTTGAAGCTGTGTCTAAGACTGATTTCCGTGCAGCTGTATTACCAAGCAGATCAATTTTCCTCAGCCCTCAAATAAGGACCAGTCTCAGCTTATAATGCTTGCACATAGTCCTTGCCATGTTAAATTTCTACCATGCTGCTCACCTTTTAATCCAGGAGAACTTTTGGCCTGGGAGACACGCAGTCCCATCTGAAAGGCTTTTAGCATTGCTATATCAGCTCACTCAAAAGGTGATATATTTTTTAAATATATCAGGACTTAAAACTAGGAGAACAGACTGAGGGCAAGGAAGTTGAGTGACCCACCCAAATTGGGATCCAGCTCCAGGGGTGGTTCTAAGGCCTGACACTATTACTGATGCTTACAAACAGAAGCCTAATCTGGCTGCCCTATAAGAGGCCCAACAAACAGCTGAAAGAGTCAGATGGAGCTACTTAACCCCAACCATTGGACTGAAGACATGGAGTCATGTAGTTGAATAAGGGAAAGGCTGGGAGAAGTTGAGGAGGAGGACGACCCCATAGGAAGACCAGCAGTCTCAACTAACCTGGACCCACGAGATCTCTCAGACACCAAGCCACCAGCCAGGCAGTATACACCAGCAGAGGACTGCCTAGACTGGCCTCAATGGCAAAAGATGCACCTAACCCTCCAGAGGCTTGAGTGGAAAGATCTGGTCTGGAAGGAGTGAAGGGGTGGGGACATCCTCTTGGAGATGCAGGGGGAGGAATCAATAAGGATGGAATGAGGAACAGTCAGAGAGGGACCAGAAGGAGACAACAACTGATATGTAAAAAAAGAATTGAAAAAATATAAAATTTATTAATAATATATATTATTAAAAATTTACACAATAAAATGTAAGAACAAAAACAAAAACCGAGAACACTGAACATCTCCAGGAAGTGCTCTGTCTCTCAGCTATGTCCTGTATCGTTTTTTCCTCTTTTGATCTTAAGATAAGGTGATACTAAGTTCCCCAAGTTGGTCAAAAACTATCAATCCTCCTGTCTCAACTTCCCAAGAAGCTAGGATTATATACACATGTTATAGAACCCAGCTCTCTCATGTGACTAATTCAGAGTCAATCAATGTGAGTAATAAATATATCTCCAAAATGCTCCTAAGCAATGCCACATAACTAGAAGCAATGATCACATTACTACTCAGGAGATATACAAGTTAGGGTGAGAACCCTGGGGCTGCCACATCAGCTTTCTGTTCCAGAAAAGAGCTGATTATCAAAAACAGCTGAATTCAATAAATCTGGATTCAATAAGCTTATCACTGCTGTCACTAGTCAAATGCTAAATCATTGAACCTCCCTATCCCCCATTTTTTCTTATCTCTAACAAAACTGGCTTGCATTATTTTCAGTATGAATGAAACCTTATGATTATGTAGGGATGCATAACCCGATGATGATAGCATCTTTATAATTCAGTCATTGTGTGAAGAATCAGAAAAAGAAAAGAGTTCATTTTAAAGCTATTTCATTGAATTTGTCAGATGTAAAATAAACTAAAATATCAAAAAAGTCAAAAGGGATTTTGACTTTTTGCACTCTTGTTTCAATTGTTCACCGTAGGATACAGTTACAACTGTGGCAAAATATCTAGATAATCGCCATGCAAAGGCAAAGAGCTTGATTTGATTTGTCCTTACAGTGGAGTCACTAAGCAACTTCATTCTTCTGACCACGGTAAAGCAGAAGAATGCAACTGATAAAACTACTCCCCTAATGACTTCAGGGAAGCAAAGAGGTCTAAGTGTATCCACCCAATGGTACTTTGCCAATAATCTAACTTCTTTTTAATTAATTAATTAATTCACTTTACATCTCTTTATCAGCCCCCTCTCCTTCCTATGCCCCCATTCATATCCCTCCCCTTCTTCTCTGAGAGTGTGGCAGCATCCCCTGCATACCCCCCACCCTACCCTGAGACAGACTTTGTCAGGTCTCAGTAGGAGCAGATAACTGTAGCCACCCAGGACCACAAGAACTAAGTTCCTGAGTGAGAGGCTGGAGCTGTAAGGGAGGAAATGTTGAGAGAAGAAACAGACCAAAACAGATTTCTGATGTTTACTAAGGGTCTGTGCTTATAAAGGGGGAAGCCCATCCCCTGGTATGTCAGGCTTCTTGATGCTTTGTTGCCAAGTTGTTAGCACTTAGTCTGCTAGAGCTGTTAGCATTAGGTCGCCAATTCCACAGGTTGTCAGCTATCTCAGGAATAACTCAGGAAGGCAGGTCCAGCCTTGGAGAAGAGCAGTGCAGGTGACAGAATAGACTCCACCCTAGGTGGTCTCATTCACAGTGGCAGAATAGGTCTGAGTCAGCCTGCTCAAGGCTGGGGGAGGCTACAGATAACCTAACTTCTAACATATCCATGACAACCCGCAAGACCACCATAGGCTTGATGTTAATAGGACAGTTGAGATGCAAACTATACTTGAGACAGAGACAGTAAGAAATGGACATCTATATAAATAATTTGCACATGTGCAAGGAAAGAAAGACATCACTATTTTACTAAAGGAATTGAATCTATCACTAAGATAAACTAATTGGCATACACATATTGTCACGGTGTGAAAACAAGAGAATTTAAGTCAGAAATGTAATTTTGAATGACAGTTCTATACTTGAGCAAATTACATATTCTGTATAAATAACAACACTTGTCTGAGTAACTTATTGAAAACATTAATTGAAAGAAAATTGTATAGAATTTTTACATTACTCTAAATGCCAATTAAAACCAGCCAGTAATTTTTGGACTGCCATTTTTATTATAGAAGTGACATAGCTGAACGGAATTGAGTTCCATTCAAGTTCAGCTTGAGGATGCTTATCATTCTGCCATGTATTAAAGTTGCTCATTTTTCTTGAAATTAGAAGGATAACTCAAAAGATTACCTGTTTCAGAATGAACCTGGTGTCCTAGTTCATTTTGTTAATTTAACATAGTCAAGCATCACCTGGGCTGTGGGTTAATCTCAGTGGATGGATTACCCTGATTAGATTGGCATGTGACAGGTCTGTGGGTAACTGCCTTGACTGGTGATTGATAAAGAAGGATTCAGCCCACATTGAGCAGTTCTATCCCTAGGCAGAACTACGTAAAAATGTTTCTTGGTTGTCTGAGCAAACTGACTAAACACAAGCCTGGGGGAGTGAACCAGTCAGCATCATTTTTCTATCATTTCTCTTTTGGTTATTTAAATTCCTGCCCTGACTTCTCTCAGTAATGGATTGTGACCAGGAAGTACAAACTGAAATAAAGCCACTCTTTCTCAACTTCCTTTAAGTCCTGGTGTTTATTACAGCAGTAGGAAGCCAACTACATTATATATGTAGGCAACACGCTTCTCTAAGGCAGCTGTGCACTGTTTTTGAAAAGCGTCTAGAAATCTACCGTCATGTTGAAGATTACAAGAATTTACTGTTTAGAACAGCTCTTCCTCATTCTACCAAAGGAATTTCAAATGCCTTGAGAGTCTCTGTTGGAGCAACTATCAGGGAGAAAAGCAAAAGTTCTTCAGCAATCTGTTGAGTACTCTATCTCACTTGTGATTTGCTCAGTGCCTTTCTCTTTCTGCGTAACTATACATTTCATAACTGTCATTCTTACCTCCCTCTCTATTACATTAAAAATGTAAAAAAGTTGTTTAATATTAACCCACCTACACTATGTTAGATAGATTTCTTCATCTAGTGTATTGGTGTTAAACATTATCACGTCGAATAATCACATTTTTATACCAGAATTTGCCATTAACTATCCATTGTGACGTCTCAAATGCCTGCTTCAATGCTAATGAAAAATATAGCAGGGCAGGAGGAAATGGTCATAGTTAATATCCACTGAGTTCAATATGTGTGTTAGGTATGGGGGAGACGTGTATTGGAGTTGAACTTTAAATAAAAAAGGAAGGACAGTAACTACACATCAAAAAAGACAATATCTATAGTAAACAAATTTACACACCAATAAAATAACTACCATCATTATGTCTAGCTCATTTTACTTTCCATCATAAAATTTATCTTTTAGTAAAACATCTACTTGATAATTTCAATCACCTCCCTGAGAAGTAGAACAAATCTGTGTTATTCACCATTGTCTTAGAATATGCAGCTTTTTTTTGCTATAGTAATAGCTTAATAAATACTTACATTCTTTTTCAAGAGCCACTTGTTCTAAGTGAAGAATTTCCATATAATTTGTTTCAGAGTCTAGTGAATGTTTAAATAATACCTGATATTTTATTTTGATGGAATTGGATGTTTTGTTTTACATATTTATGTTTATAAATAAATATCAACTCAGGCATTAAAAAAATAGGCTGAAACTATATGTACAGGTATGAGACTGGAAAGATGCCTCTGTAATCAACAGAAATTACACAGATCTTCAGGTTGATCCTTGGCCTCCATGTGACAGCCCATATCTACCTGTAACTCAGTTTCAGGAATTTCATACCCTCCTTCGACCTCCTTGGACATTGCATGCATGTGGTCCAAATACATACATGAAAGCAAAACACCCACATGCATAAAATAAAATATTTTTAAATATGTGAAAAAATGTATGTGTAAATGTTATTTATAAACAAAAAATCTATAGCCATTGCACATCAATTATAATTTCCATATTTAAAAAAGATAACAATGTTCTTCTCTAAAGGCTGTTAAACAGTGATTTCTTTCTGGTATTTTTGAAGCATCAATAATCAGAGTTAATTTTTAGTGAACCTTGGAGAGAATCTAATGTGAACACTCATTTTCTAAACATATAAAACAGTGGGTGGAGAACTTTAGCAACTCCCCCACATTGCCAAGTCAGGATGCCAAAGAAGAGACTAGGAGTCAGGTCTCATCCCGTCTTCATCACCAGTGCTTCTTGCATTTTAGATGATACTATTTTTCTTGCACAAACACAGCTCATATTTTCCCAGCTGACAGTCCTATGCATAATTCTTTCCATGGCATATCATCACTGATGCATTCACAACAGGGCATCTTGATGGTTTATAGCCAGTCACAAATGTTTAAAGCGAAGGCATTTGGTAATGCTCTAACAGTTTTCCAATAAAAGAAAAGGCAGCAGGCTGAGGTATGTACCTGTTCTATTACAAACAGGGCAGAAGGACTAACATGTTTTAAACTACTTTTGATGGCTAATATTAAGATGCCTTGTCAGAACAAAGGAAAATCAAAATCTGATTGATCTGTCTTGTCTGCTACATCATCGTCTGCTGCTGTGGACTAAGGGTCTCCTAGTAATGTTGTTTGTGCTACCACAGCCTGTTAAAGGCCATCATAGGCTGCTGTTCTGCTGCGCCATCACAGAAATAAGATGCTGATATTGCCAGGAGTGCCTCAGAGCACAGAATTTTTACAATTAAAAAAAAAACTGATATAGTTGAGTATAATTTGTTTCCAGATCTTGTTCTGCTGGCCTAATTGTTTTTAAAAGACATTGTACGCTAGTATCTTTTCACTTCACCCACTTATAAATTTCTCTACCTTTGAGTCTAAAGTATAAGAAAACATGAAATTGTGTAAATGTGTTCTATTGGTTTGTTCAAAAGTCTGTTTCTGGGAAACATATAACAATAAGAAGCCTATATGTCTTTCTCTTCTAAGCTTACATTATTTTCCCTTAGCAACCTATGGAAATGTAAATAAAGTCCCACTGTATACATAATGTTCAAGCTATAGTCTAGGTTCTTCTGTCTCAATAGTTATTTTCTACATGGTGTATGCTTGTCTTAACTTAATAGGCTCGCATTTTCTTTTCCTTGTAATTTTCATGTTGAATTTATATATTAAAAGGCAAGTGTCACAGGAACTAATCTTTTAAGGATGTTATTTAGCAAAGTAGTTTGCACAACAGTACCGGACCTCACTCCTCAAATGAATTCTATCAGTGACAAATATCATTGTGTTCAATCTCATCAAATTGGTCTTACTGCAAATTCATTTTGCGTTTGAGTGTTTAATATTCATGAAATGTGATGCAGAATAAGATAGCAGCTCCCCTTCTCCAGAACTTTGAATACTTCTACAAATACACTAGCTTCAGGCAAAAAGCTCATCTACCACAAGCAATTGCTCTCTCAATCTTAAAATCTACAAATACAATCATGGAATGTAATCAACTCATATATGGAAGATGAATATAATCAAACCCCTTACAGATAAAGCACTGCAATACTGTTCATCTGGTTTGAGCTTCTTTAGTCATAACATTTTTTATTCTGATAAAGAAATTCCACATAGATTAAGGGTTTGTTTTGTTTTGACATGTTATTTAATGTATTCCAGGACCACTCCTAACTTGTTTTGTAGCCTAAATTGACGTAGAACTCTTGATCTTCCTGCCTTTATTTTCCAAGTCTAGGATTAAAAGAATGTACCAGTGGGCTCAGCTTTAGATTCGTGCCTTTTAACTACTATTAACTTACTGAGGATGTTAAAAAGAACCACATAAACAAAATGAAGTATATCCTGATAATGAAAAAAGTATTAAATGTATAAAATTAGATAGATAAGCTTAAAGAAATATGCAGATCAGTTGTATATATGTATTTGTGTGGTTTTGAAAATTTGAAAGTTATTTTATGTTTCTGAAGAAGGAAACCCATTGGTCTATACTTACTGTTTGTTAGAACATTTTCTATTCTGGTTTAATATGAGTATGTGAGTTTCACAATGAAAGTTTACGATTCTCCATCCTATTACAAATAGATCTTGTTTTGTTTTGTTTTGTTTTGTTTTGTTTTGTTTTGTTATTTAAAGATAGGGTTTTTCTGTGTAGCCCTGTCCTGGAATTCACTCTGTAGATCAGGCTGGCTCGGAACTCAGAGATCTGTCTGCCTCTGCCTCCCAAGTGCTGGGATTAAAGGTGTGTGCCACCACTACACGGCCTATAAATAGGTCTTATCCCTAGCTGTTTGCAATAGAGTGTTATGAACTTGTCCATAGCAAGTCCTAAGTCTCTACAACACTGTCTCTAAGATAGCGTAAGTCTGATCTCTCTTCTCCTTAGAACCAGATTTGATTAACCAGAATAGTACAGTCTTGATCTATCCAGTGGAAAGTGGGATCACACTTACTTTCTTACCATGGCCCTTAGTATGCTGCTATTGGACACCTCAGGGGACTTCTTGCCTCTAACCATTTTGAGCAAAGAGGATCAGGTAGGCATCCAGTATCAATCTAGGAGGTTCCCAAACCTCAGATAGTGGAAGATACAACTATCACACTTCCCTCAAAATGATACAAAACCTAATCCTCTGTACCTCTCTCTAGTGTAAATAACCTCCAAGGATCTGAATCTCCAAATCCAGACTTTGAAATTGAGACTGAATAAGAACTCTAAAATCAAGTGTAGCCTTTTAATTTGCATTTTCAGCTACTCAGATCAATCTCTAGCTACAAATGTGTTATTTAAAATGATAGATTCCAGGGCCTGGATGGTACAAAAGTATTTAAGCTCAATGTTCTTATTCTGTGTTTGTGTTGATAATAATCTCTGTTCTTTCTACCCTTGTCAGCATTCTTATCTCCAACGTAGTTTGTCCTGTTCTTAGGATTTTGAAAATTCCTTTGGCAGAGATATTAAATTCGTACCTCATGTCTTTTATGGGCTGAAGTGTATATCTCTGAACTTTGAATGGTCTAGCCTATAATATTTCAAAATATGCAAAATAGGGGTTCTAAATAAGAAAAACAAATAGGTATTTAAAATTGAATGTGGCTAGAAGTCATGTTATTAAATTTGATAGAATTAGAAAGCAAAATACCACATATCCTTTTGTTTGTAGAATTTAGATCTCTCTCTCTCTCTCTCTCTCTCTCTCTCTCTCTCTCTCTCTCTCTCTCTCT
>NC_034602.1:71737438-71774835 GCF_900095145.1 Mus pahari | reverse complement strand
TGTGTGTGTGTGTGTGTGTGTGTGTGTGTGTGTGTGTGTGTGGTCTGTCTGTCAAAAACTTGAAAGTACAGAAAATAGACCACGAGGAGGTGATAGGAGATTTTAAAGGTAAGGATAATGAAATTTATGTGACATCAAAGCAGAGAGAAGGACTATTAAAAGGAAGGAGTGGACACATGACAGGATTGGGGTGGAGAAGGGCAGTGCACAATAGGGATGAACAAAGACTTTCGAAACTCATGTATAAAATGTCATTTAAGAACCTGATATTCTTGGTACTAACTGAGAAGTTAATTTTTAAAATATGGTGTTCAAATATAAGTGACATCATTAGGTCCCTAATCCAATATGCTGTCATTTATTTAAAAAAAAACAAACAAAAGGAGATTGCAGCTCAAACAAGGATACAGGAAAATCATGTGAAGACACTGAGAGAGGCTGTTTATGTGCAGAGCCTAGAGACTTTGCAAGAAATCAAGTGTGCCTGCACATCAATCTGCCTTCTGCTTTCCAGACAATGATAAAGTAAATCTCTGTTGCTTAAGCAGTGAAACCTGTGGTATTTTGTAACAGCAACTCATGCAAACAAATACAAGGGTCAAGAAAGCAAAAAACAATCCATTAACGAGAGCAAGGGCACCACGGCTTCCCCTGTGCAACTCTATTAAAACTACCTACTAGGGCTTTGCATGCATGGAAAAGGCTATATATTCTGACAGACTACTAATCACAGAATTCATTATATGTAACAAGCTTGCATTTTAAAAACATATTCAACATGAACAAAGTTTTTAAAAGAGACAAAATTAAGACATTAAAAATGTTTGAATTAAAGAATTTGTACAAAAATTATCTCGACAGAAGTATAGGAGAAGCAACAGAATGCCCCCATTGTTTGGTCGATATTTAAATAGAGTTGGTTTTGGGTGCAGTGCTAAAGTTTACTTTCAACAGAAAGTCGTGGGGGAAAAAAAATCAGGAGATTTTCCTTTGCTTTAATAATAGAGAAGACAGACCTCAAATAAATAATTCTTGCTTCAAGCAACAAATAATTTCCCTAGCTGGAAGGAGTACCCAGTCTGGAACATGTTCAAAGAGAATACATCTAGGCTAGTGCTCAACAGAGGCCTCGAAGTATCCTTAGCTAGAACAAAGCAATTATTTGTTTGAGTCAATAAAATTCTTACTAAACCTTCCTAAAAGATAAATAGGTATCCCTTTAAAAATGGCTCCTGACAGAGAAAGAACTATTTCTGTGACATAATATCTATTTATAGCGCAAATAATCCTAACAAAGTAAAGCAGGAAACTAGTTACCACCAAATCAATTTCCTCATGTACATCTCAGGATTGGCTCCGGGGCAGAGAGGAGATATTTCATCTCTCTAATGGCGCACACATATTATTAGAATTCAAAAGAATCATTCCATATTCATTTCTAAAGACAAGATATCTCTTTTGGACACAGTCATTTTATCATAATTGATCCTTCCTGGGATCAATAGCTCCAGTAAGGTAACATTTGTTTAAGTAAGGGCAGGCCTTTTAAAGATCCATGCATATGCAATTGGATTTAAAGGTGATTTTCTTTTCCAAAATGCAATGATTCCTAAGAAACTGAGAATATTTTCCGTTGTTGAAATTAAGTATGCACCCAGTAGGCACATGAAAAGAAATAGAGACTGATGGCATTATAGGTCTCATGGATATCAGCAAAGTAATAATATACATTAAGCTGATACACTGTTAAAAGTATAGGAATGAGACCTGAGAGGTAATAAAATAGATGATAAAGCTCAAATACTTTTTCATTTGTTCATCAAGACAATTGCTATTAGATTGTTGTTTGGTGGGGGAGGTTACACATACATTATCAATATTTTTATCTCACGTCAAAATCCTGTAATATCTATTGATTTTAAGTTGAACATATTCTAAAATTAATGCTGTTTTGAAAAGTCAAGTATTTACATGGGCAAGTATCAATTTATGATGTGGCTGTGTTCTAAGAAAGCCATCCTTCTGATTTTTTTTCATTATGCATATCATAGAGTATATATCCACAAACTAGCATGCCTATAGCATCACTAAGTGATTACGATGGCTGATTTCTGTTGTCAGTCTGACTAAATGTTAAATAACCTGGGAGACACAATGCACGGTGTATTCATAATAACATTTCCAAGGAGAGTTAGCAGAGTAAAGAAGACTCATCCTGAATGTGTACATGGTCTTCCACATACCAAACTCTCAGACTAAACGAAAGAGGAAAAGGAGAGAGCAAATGAGTTCTACTCCCATCTCTTTCTGCTTGCTAATGATGGATGTATGCGACCACTGCCTTACATTCGGTTACAAGAACAACTGCTTTCCTGATCACTGCTCCTCACTTTGATAACCTGTACTCTCAGACTCTGAACCAGAATAAACTCTCCCTTTAGTAAGTTGCTTTTCTTCCATATTTTGTCACAGCAACTAAAAAGTAACTAATACAGAAAATTGGCAAGGAGTAGTTAAGTTGTTACTGTGGTGAGGTCCATAGGTGTTTGGAAGTGATTTATGGAAAAGGATGTGGGAACATACAAAGATGTGTACTAGAGAAATGCTATAGTTTTGTAAGAGCTTATTAAAACGTTGTTTGGGACCACTTGTGAGGCCAGAATGCCAAGAGAAATATAGCCAATAGAGACTTGGTTCACAAGGTGGCAGAGCAAACAAAGACTCGGTTGGCAGTCATGTAATAGAATATTCCGTTTTTATTCTGGGAAAGAGGTTGGCTGTATTACACCCATGGCCTCAATATTTAAGTAGTGCTAAATTCAAGAATCATGGACTAAGTCTGATGGAAGCAATTTCATGAGTTTTTCATCTAGTATAAGGCAAGCTCGCTGCTTACTACTCTAAATCACTTTTCTTGAAAGAGAGAACAATACTGTAAAATGTGATTTCTCAAGGAAAGAGGTGTGAGTGGCATGCAAGTAAGGCAGGTACAGAGAAAGAGAGTATAACTATTTAAAAGATTTGTGGAATCAAAGAGAATTCTGGTTCTCTTCCTGCAACATAGATCCGGTGAGGATAATAATAGATAGTGCTTAGAACATTATACTAGACATTAGACATTACATTCTTTGCACGGAGATCTCGATGTCCTGTAATATGAAGATGTAAAGGTGAAGTTTAAGTTGCAATAGAGATGCCCAAGTGTTACCAGTGCTAAGGCCAGGAGAAACACCAAGCCGCAGACAGGTTCAGGATACCAGCAACACAAGTCAGAGGCTACATGGACTGCCAATAGTGGGATTCGAGTTTAAGGTGGACCAGAGCTGCTACCCAAGTATGCCAAATTCCATTCTACATTATTCTCAGTTCAAGGTCTCCCCTTACAAACAAACCCATATCTTCTTACATTGAAGCCTTTAATGAGAGGAATCTTACATCTTGGGAAATGTTTCTATTGTTCCGGTGACGAAAGTGAGGGTTTTCTTTCTTCTTCTCCTTAACAGTTACAGATAATTTATCTGCCCGTTCATTCTTGTCAACTGGAAACTTCCTAATACAATTTTCCTCTCTAAATTTTATACTTTTCACATCTTTGCTTTTCTCCCCGGAGATATGAATGGCAGCATCTGTAGGCAGCATCCTCTTGAAATATCTTCTACCAAAGGAACTGGCCCATGTATTTTATACAACTTCACTCAGTTTCTTAGGACACAGACTGAGTGCAGCTACATTCTATACTATATCACTCAAATAGCTGCTACCTTGGTCACTAATAATGTCCTCGTTCTCTTCTTAAACATCATGACACCATGACCTGGTCCTCCACTGTTCACCTTTGTGACTTCTACTGGCCTTCCAAATTTCCATAAGGATCGATTAACCTATGCTTACAGCATTTGAAGGCTTCTCTCCTGTAGTGTTCTAAACTCTTGACATTCTGCTTACATGCTAGTTTTATTAAGTGAGTAACCACTGCGTTATGTTTCTTAGAACAAAGGCCCCATTTCTTCATTCCATAGTCTCTGTTAGTTACTTTTTCTGTGGCTGTGGCAATCTACCCTGATAAGAGTAACTACAAGGAGAAACCATCTCTTGGTTCACAGTTGCAGGGTGCAGCTGATTACACTAGGGAAGCGATGCTGGCAGAAGTCTGATGCTGCTCAGGTTGCATGTTCATTTAGGAAGCAGAGGAACATCACTTTTCACATTCAGCTCATGCTCATCTTCCACCATAGCCCAGGAATCAAGCCCCTGGATTTGTGCGCCACGTGTGTAGCGTAGGTCTTTCCACCTCACCAGCTAATGTAGAAAAGCTCTCACAGGCATGCAGAGAGGTTAGTTTCCACTGGGATTCGAAAGCCCATCAAGTTAACAATCAAGATTAACCACCACATATACAAAGTACCCACTACATTTTAGAGTTACTAATTTTATGTGTCAAGTTGTCTGGTGTAATGAGGTGCCCTGCTATCTATTTAAATATAGATAGATTTAAATTTCACTTCTAAGTGTGTATGTGGAGGTATTCCCAAAGAAATGATCATTGTAGCTGAATGTTTTTTCTGGAAAAGGGCCCTTTATACTGTGGTAAGCCTTTTACTGGTATGAACAGAACAAAGAAATGCAAGATTTAATTTGTTCTCTGCATAATTACTGGATCTAGAACATCTGCCCTCTGTCTGTTCAGAATAATCTGTGGCCTACGCAATTAGCTCAGTAGCTGTCAGGTTTTGAAATAGACAGTGAGCTTTCCTGTGTCTCCAGCTTGCAGATTACGTGAATTCATGGCTTTAATAATTATGTAACCTAACTTCTAGTAAGTAAAAATTGTGTGTGTGTATCCGTGCATGCGCACATGCATATAATTTTTCTGTCTCAGAAAAACTAATACATATACAAAATACATATGATTTTGTTTGCTTCTACTTGTTCTTTGGCATTGATCTGGCCTAAAACCCTTAGAGCTTTGTAATTTCATAATTACATTACTTTAATATTATCATATGTTTTCTATGGTAGAAAATATCTATACATTTTACCACTTCAAAAACATATTAAAATTTACTTGCTATTATTTACATAGTTATATGAATCAATCTGAGAGAGAAAATGTTAACATTTCATTATGTCTCTCTTAAACTAGTTAATTTGAAAATAATTAGATTTTTAATAAGATTTTATTTTTCAGACAAGAGTTTAATATATGCCTGCAATGATTATATACTCACATTGCTGAAGAGACATGTGTGTGAAGAAAATCAAAATAACCTATATTACTTTTCCGAATAATTCTTCCATATTCCTTCTCAGCTTGCTTGGTAGGTACTATTTCTTTTTTTACTGGATATTTTCTTTATTTACATTTCAAATGTTATCCCCTTTCCAGGTTTCCCTTCCACATCTCAACTTCTGAGGATGGCTGATATCTAGCTCATCTTAAATTCTCTATGCTTCTCTTAAATACAGATATTCTTTTTGCTACTGAATGTGTTCGGTCAATTCTCTTGGATTTTTCTTTCCTATAATTGTGGCAGGGACTGTGCAGCCTGCTCACAGCCTTCCTCATCTAGCTCACTAGCACATTCTCAGCTCTATTTGATGCCTCAACATCATTTCGCAAATAACACCTCAGTGTCATGTAATGGTAAGATGACCAAGTGTTATAGCCTACATTCAGAAATGTTCATGGAATTTGAAGGTGGATTTTCCCAGGAAAAGCTTTTAAATAGAAAGTAGAACAGATTGGCCTGGCTGTGACTTATTCTCTCACCCTCTTCTGCCTTCTTTCTTCCTTTCTACTTCTTCTGATTATAACCTGTCTCTACTTTTCTTTCCTAGGTAGATATTGTGGATCCAGCAAGTGCATTGAAACCATGAGCAACCTTGCTGTGGAGGCAGGATAATCAGGAATTCAAGTATAGCTTTGGCTGCATGTTGAAATTGAGGCTAGCCTGTGCTACATGAGACATTGAGGAAAGCAAAGTCTATCCCATGCTATGGAACATGGAACAAAAGTAAAGGACCAACATCTCAATTGTAACATGGAAACTCATCTCAATAGTGAACCACACCAATTATCTTTCAGGATAATAGTAATAGTAATGATGATAATAATAATAATAATAATAATAATTGCAGTTCCATCTGTTAGCTATTTTTAAAATTTTCAGCTCAGATGTACTTTCACAAATATCACTATATTATTGCAAATAATTACTTTTTCTGCTCTTCTGGCTTCCATTTATAGTTTTGGCATTTATTGAGCACAGCCCTGTTGCATTGGCAGGACGTTACATCCATGTTAAATGAGAATGGTGACAGCTTCTTGGATTCTAAACTAAGTTCAAACATTTTCTAAGCTTCCTGGAGTCTGCTTCTCTTGTAGAGAGAATCCCAATATTTATTTCCCAATATTCTGATTCAATTCTGGTTGCCATCTTTAGAGTTAATTACGCACTTAACTGCTATCTGAGCTTTAAATCTATCTTGAGGAAGCAAACCTGGATTCATGCTCAAAGTGATTCAAATGATCTTACATTGACTCTTCAATTTCCAAGTCTTTGAGTGTAAGAGAAAAATAACATGCTCGTGATAAAGAATGGAATACTGCTTTGCAGTCCTTTAATCAATGGTTCCTGTACTACATAGAACCCTATATGTGAAGTTCAATAAGAAAATTAAAAACTGATGCAAGTGTGAAACATTGTATGATGTAACTGAGATAAAACACAACAGATTGCTTTTCAGAAAAAGGCTTCAGGAAATTATATGTGGTCATGAAAATATCCTATTTCTACAGACTCTTTCATAATAATAATATAAAACTATCGTTGGGGACACTTTCATGTTTATGAAAGAGAATTATTCTCTACATGTCAGTTTACCTGGAAATAACTTTTTTTTTTACATATAATGCTTCTAGGAAACTCAATAACAGTAAATATTAAGGAACAAAGTCACCAAGAACTTCCATCAGACTATTATGAATGATGGTCTGAAGAAACTGAAATAACACATAAGATTGACTACTAAAAAGTAAATATGAGAAGAAATTCATTAAAAGGAAAATCTTGAGTGTGATGATACACACTGCAACCCCAAAATTCATGAGCCCAAAAGGCAGGGTGCTCCCAGGTTCAAGACTATTCAGACAGCATAATAAACCTGTCTCTCCAGAATGTAGGGAAGCATGCTAAACCCTAACAGAAGTTGCATAAATCAGCACAATGAATAACCCACTATCTGTTTTGAGAAATAGTGACTAAGTGAGTAAGATAGTAAGACAGCACAATAACTACACATGTAGAACTAGCTGCTTGTTAGAAGGCTATGACATTAAAGAGTAGTTAATTCTTGTTTTCATTGAATGGCAACTTTCATTGCTGTCCTTTGTCTCATCAGAACTTGAGAAAAATAATGCTACATTGGAATTTCTAATATTAAATGAAACCTAGAATTCATAGGATGGCTCAGCATGCCATACAAGGTTAGCTACCTTAGCTCCATTCCTGGTACCCATAAAGAGATGGAAGAAAAGTGAATTTCACAAAAGAGTTCTCTATCTTTCAAACACATGCCATACTATATGCATGAATCTCTCTCTCTCTCTCTCTCTCTCTCTCTCTCTCTCTCTCTCTCTCACACACACACACACACACACATGCACACAAACACACACACAGTGTAAATAACATACTTTAAAAAAAAAACAAGTTATTCCTTGTTTCATATTTCTAAAAGAATCATGATTGCACATTAATGAAGAAAGCTGATTTCTCTCCTCTCATCTGGAGAAAAATTAAACTAATCTAAAAAAAAAAATCTATAAAGAGAGCCATGATGAGAAATAAGTGAAAGTCCATGCAGCAATATTCTTTCTGCTTACACCAATCACATCCCACCAGTTCATCCAACGTCTGCATAAGAAAAAAGACAAAAAGAATCACATGAAATGTGAGTTCAGGGGAAAGATCTTTTGAGCACAGAACAGCAGAACTGACGTCTGTTCACTTTAAGAGTCTCAGGAACTGGAAAGGGTCTAAGATTTTACTTAATCTGTAATCTAACAAATGAGCATTCAGTGGTTTCATGGATACCAGTGCAAGCCTTAGATGTCAGGGTCAGAAGTGGAAAGTTTGTTCATAATGACAACAACATTGTGAGTAGTTTTACCAATGCACTTGTGTAATTCCACAAGTGCCTATTTAGGCAAAGTGGATGGAATCATGTGACAGCCCTACCTGTACCAGACAGAACTGCAGCAAGGGATCTACACAGTGCACCATGTGATGTGTCTACTATAATGGACATGGATTACGTTGCAGCCTTCTGTGACAGCTGACTTTTAGGTCTCAGCTAAAATTTAAAATGGGACTTTATAATATTAAAAATAATTTGCAATTTATAGTATCAATTTGAACAATAGGAAGGAAAGATAAGCATATAAACTTTTTTTCCAGATAAATAGAACATATGGCAGTATTCAATGTGTGCTATTTTCCCCTCTATGTATTCTTCTATGAGATCATTATTCCATGATGCCCCACCCTAGATCCCAAGTACTGCACATGCTAGCCTCTTCATGCTTGACCTTCTTTTAATTAAAGTGTTAGAAGTTATAAAATATCCATCTATTAAATGTAAGGATTGCTTGGTATGAGGTGACAAAAGAAGAGCAAAACAGGTTAGTGTGTGGGAGGGAATATGTTCTGAGGAAATAAATGAGAGACAAAGACAGAAAAAAAATCAGAAAGAGAAACTAGAAACATCAAATATAACATATTTTATTGTCAGGCTGAACCCCACGCCAGTAACCCTCCCAACCCTTCATTAGAATACAGTTCTTTCTATATCATCTTCGTATAAAGTAAGACATGGATTATTTCAGCGTGAATACAAACTGAAGCCATAAGACATTCCTAACAGATTGAGTGAACTAATTAATTCAATAATTTAACCAAATGCTCTCAACAACACAATGAAATTATGACTGAATAAAGGATCTACTAAATGAATAAACAGAGAGTTAAACAAAGTTCTATAATTTACCAAAAACTTTTTTTTCAGAATTTGAAAAGTGTGCTTATTTCTCTCTTACCTAGAAAAAAAAATTCTTTTCTTCGATATCAGATCAAAAAGTCTTAAGAATTATCTGACATTCAATAAAATATATATAGATTGTTTATGACTGAATCTCTTATAATTTATAATAAAGCAGTTGTTCCATACAGTTAAGTACTTATTCACTCCAAACTAGATATAAAAGTGCGGTTGTTCTAAGTTCTGATCTTATAAAAGTCTAAAGCAAAATTCTGGCTACTTATTTGACATAGCATTATCAAGTACATTTAATGCAGGCAGAAAGAATCATTGCCCCAAGCTACTTTACTAAACACAACTCTAAGAAAATGTCAACAATAATTTTGAAATCTTACAAATACTACCATTATTTTCTTTTTAAAATTCATTTACACAGCCTGCAAAAGACAAAGTAAATTATAATATTAAATTATAGCTACATTTAAAGACATATAACCCAAATATAGGCAGCAAAATATTATAAAATTTTACACACACACACACACACACACACACACATTGAGAATAAATTTGAATAAAATTATGATTCTAATTGTAAGTATATTATCTTTTTGTACAATTTAATTGCATCTCTATTATTTAAAAACCTTATTCTTCAGAAGTCACTGATATTCATAAAAAGTGGCATTCTTAACTTGAGGTTAAGAATATGTATTCTGAACTTAAGTGATATTCTCAGCCTGTCAGGCATACTCCCTGTGACAGACTCTCAAACCATATCAGTACTTCCTTAACATCTCACAGGACCCAGAGCATTCTGATCGCTTTATAAAGCAAAGCTTTCTTGCCCTTAGCATGTCTTGGTTTTCTTGTGTTAGTAATGCTCGAATCTCTATTCATTTAGCAGCCGTTGTTTTTGATTTCCTAGGGGATTTGTCTACCAGTCAACTATCGTTTGCATGAGCTCTTTCACAATGCTCTGTTCTATTCCAACACTGACCAGTGCAGAGGGGAACATGCCCCCATCCCCATGATGATAATTGAAAAGAAGAAAAGGACTGAGAAAAAAAAAAAAAAAGACCAGCACCTGAGCACCTCACGCAGACTCACAAACATACAGGACGTTGTCAAATCAGCCAGCAAGAGGAGCATGCCGCTGCTTTGCCCAACATTAAAATTTAATGTCCATCTGCTTTCCTTTCTTTCTGCAAATACCCAATGGAAAGAACCTAACTCCAGGAGAGTTTTTTTTATAAGATTCAGACAGTGATGAAATGACAGTTGACTTCTAAATCAAAAGGTGAGAGAGTGCCAGTGCATCGATGCTGGCCTGCAGCTCAAGTGAGAAGCACTTAGGCCGGGCCATGTGGACAACCTCATGAAAATGTGCTTAAGGTTTCTCAAATGAAATCCAGACTTGGCTGAAAAATCCCCGCTGTGAATGTCACAGCCCGCTCAGACTAAACCGCTGCTCACATTGTCGCTGCTTCATCTGACCTGTCAGACAGACAGCACTTCACTGAACCACGGGCTTATCGAGTGCCACACTTCAGCACAGAGGCGAGTGATGCCTTCACGTCCAGTTGCTGAGGACGCTGTGCCGTGATAAAGTCTGGGTTTGTGCTTGCCTATAAAAAGTTAGGAATAGGGCCAGGTGAGACAGCTCAGACGGTAAAGCTGCTAATAGCCAGGCCTGTAACTTATGTAGAATCACCAGAGCTTATATCCTGTAAGGAGAAAGCCAAGCTGTCCTCTGACGATCAAATACACACAGAAACACATGCTGTGGCCCACACACAGCAAATAAAGGTAGAAAAAAAATATACTTAAGAGTATGATTTAATGTGACACGCTTACATTCAATAAACTAGAAATAAGTGGTGGGAAATGAAACATTAAACTTTAATATATTTAAAGCTAATGATTAGCCCTGGGTTCTGCCTATGGCACCTCCTTCCACACAAAAGCCCTTTCTTCTCTTTGCCTGCTTATGAAAAGCCCTGGTGATGGTCATATTTTCTTCATGAAGTCTTTTCACCATCCTCTTCTAGATCTTAATTCTCTCATCCCTCATCTAGTGCATTGCTATATTATATATTATAAAGTATGTGTATCTCTCTCTCTCTCTCTCTCTCTCTCTCTCTCTCTCTCTCTCTCTCTCTCTCTCTCNGTGTGTGTGTGTGTGTGTGTGTGTGTGTGTGTGTGTGTGTGTGTGTAGCTATTCAGTCATTTCCTACTTATCCCACTTCCTACCTGAATTATAACTCTCTATGAAGAAAAAAGGAGCCTAGAGTTATGGAGCTAATGTTTTCATTTGAATATGCCTTAGATGTTAGCAGTACACAGGAACTGAGTGAGCAAGGGCACAGAGCCTGCCCACACCAGGATTACCTTTGATTGGCAGGAGACAGACACCCAGCACACGGTGAGGTAAAGTAAATCCAAGTAGTATCAGTAGACAGTCATAACTGATCATTGCTGAGGTGACTAAGTGATAGGGTAGGAGGCAGCATCTCTCCTGGGGATTGACAAAGGTGTGGAATAAAGTAATACGAGATCTATGTTGCAACAAGATAAAGGGAAAGAAAGATACAGCTAAGAGCATCCATCGGACAGTGTGGCTCAGGTAGATGTGTTAGCGCAGTAGTAATCAGTGAACTAGGCTTTCTGTCTATCATGGATAAAACAATTTAGCCGTGTCCCTTTACCTCCATCTCAGTTATACCTCTTGCCACTTTGGTCCCGCCCCTTGTTCTATGGTTTATCTTTTTAATCTGTCCATCTCCCCTTAACATATTTTTGCGCCTTCTGAATAGGAGAGATAATTAAAAAGTAAGGCTGATCTAAGGGGAACTTGGCAGTGACTAATGGGAAAAATAGGAAACAAAACAAAACAAAAACAAAAAACCTCAATGAAAAACACTGGGGGAGAGACATAAACTGGTCAGATAAGCAAAAGGAATTATCCTGTTCACAAATGTGCTGGATGCTGATCTGAAGACAGCTCTCGCTGTCCAACCAGAACTCTGTCCTCATGGTGATGAGTTTGATAGGAATAGAGCTGGAGGCTTGAGTCATACTTTCCTGTAAGAGCTAACATCAGCACCAGCACTTTCAGCAAGAGTAATGTGAAATTTTACTGCTAAAGATATCGCTCAATGAATTAGGGTACAGAGATTGATTTAAACATCCCTTTGTGGAAGGGTAACACGTGGTCAGTTAGGATCAAAGTATGAGATTTTGAAATCCGTACTTTAGGTCAGTTTCTTCTCTATTTCTTGACAACTTCAAGCCTTACATTTGTACATGGCATTGTGCTTCTTTATCCCTTCCCCTGTTATTGTCTGTTTCTTTGTTTGCCTCTGAACTCCATCTTCTTTACAAGTCTCTCAAGGGCTGCACCATTATGACACCCCTTCTAATAGCGACAGTCAACGCCCCCTTCAGAAGCAGTGGGTTTTACCCATAACCCTCTGCCAAAGGGATTTTTCTACTCTAGGATGAGAGCAGCGCTGACCTGTATTTACAAACATCAATATCGAGGAAGCAGGGTGAAAGTCCGTTTAGGGGACAATGGCAATGTGCTGCTCTTTGGGTCTATGATCTCCCAGTCAGAGGATTTCAACCACATTTTTTAGTGCCACGTGCATGTATCCTTCCTGTGCAGAACTAATATTTTTTAATAAAATTCATATGATACCATGAATTCGTAGGAAAGAACAGCCACAAATCCACCTACCTTTTCTACTCATCCTCACAGTGTGTTTCTCTGAGTGGCGTAGACTTCAGGGAGCCTGGCTGTAGCCCATTTCTGGAAAGCTCCCTCTGTTAGAATATGTGTGGGTTCACTCTTTGC
The DNA here is from genome assembly GCF_900095145.1 of Mus pahari. NCBI lineage: Eukaryota > Metazoa > Chordata > Mammalia > Rodentia > Muridae > Mus > Mus pahari. The sequence goes on along the minus strand of NC_034602.1, from coordinate 71,761,940 downwards.
AAGGACTTACCTTTTTGGCTCTGTTGACAGTAAGGGTGTGGATTTTTGATGTTTTCTTTGTTTTTATCCATTTAAAACATTGTCTATTCCCTTCATGTGTATATCCTGCCTCTCCTATTTGTTCATGTGGCTATGGTCAAAAAGCAATTCTATATTTTCTTTTATTAATTTATCTGTTTATCTATCTATCTATCTATCTATCTATCTATCTATCTATCTATTTACAACCATAAGGCTGGCCCCTCTCAGTCCCCCCTCACATAGTCCCTTTCCAATCCCAAACCCTTTCTCCTCTAAGAGGATGCACCCACACACACTAACATCAGGCAAGGCAGCTCTGTTGGGATATATATTCCACAGTCAGACAACAGCTATAGGGACAGCTCTGTCTCCAGTTGGAGGACCTACATGGAGACAGACCTGCACAACTGCTACAAATGTGCTGGAGACCTCAGTTCAGCCTAGGTATGCTCATCATTTGGTGGCTTAGACTCTGAGAGTTCCCAATGGTCTGGGTTAGTTGACTCTGTTGATCTTCCTGGGGAGTTCCTATCCCCTTCAGGGTCTTTAACTGTGATTCTGTCCTTATCCACCACCACCACCCCCGACTCCTCCAGCATCTCTGCCACGAGAGTCCCTGAGCACCATTCAATGTTTGGCCCTGGGTTTCTGCATCTGTTTCAGTCAGCTGCTGGGTAGAACTTCTCAGAAGACAGTTAGGTTAGGCTCCTTACTGCAACCATAACAGAGCATCATTAATAGCGTCAGGGATTGGTTCTTGCTCATGGAATGGGTCTCAAGTTGGGCATATTATTGTTTGGTCATTCCTTCAGTCTCTGTTCCATCTTTATCCCTGTATTTCTTTTAGAAAGAACAAATTTGGGGTAAAACGTTTTGTGGGTGGGTTGGTGTCCTTATCCTTCCCACCAGGGTCCTGCATGGCTCCATGATGTGGTCTCTTCAGGTTCCCCAAGGCTATTAGTCTCAGCTAAGGTCATCAGCACTGACTCCGGGGAGCCACACCATGCCAAGTTTCTAGCACTTTCTAGAGACTCACTGATAGAGGATATTAGCCATAAAGTACAGAGTACCCATGATACACCCCACAGAGCCAAAAGAGTCAAATAAGAAGGAAGGCCCAAATGAGGATGCCTGAATCTACATTTTTAAAGTTGGGGATAGCATTTGAAATGTAATTGAAGAAAATTTCTAATTAAAAAAAGAAAAACAAAAGATGCTTGCAAGACTTTTTATTTTTTATTTTTTCCTTAGTCATTCTGGGGCATCCCAGAAAGATGGCAGCTCCATGGAAAGAAACTGAACCTCCTGGATGCTTGTAAACTGTCACTGTTCTTTTGTTGTAATGTTGCCGGGAATGAGAATGTTCTGTTAGAGAAGACAATCTGAGCCAAGACGCCTGAAATAAAGAGGACACTTCTTGAAGTGTCTTCACAAGGAAGGCACAAAGTGGCCAAACTTTACATCTTCTTTTGATGTAACTGAAGATTATCATCTACTTAACACTCTGCAGTGCTCTTGATAAATTGTAATTAATTACAATTATGTACCCATATATTGTAATCAGCTCAGGACCAATGGACCTGCAGTTCACCAACTTAACAGGAAAGGGACTGGTCAGGAGGAGTTGATGCTCCTGAAAAACTTGGTTTTCTAATGTGATTGGCTTTACGATTTTTTTTTTTTTGTAGTGGTTTATTATTGTCCATCTGTCTGACTGTCTATCTTGTCTGTCTGTCTGTTTGTTTTTGTTTTCTGGTTAATAATAATAACTCCTTTGTGTGACTTCAACCCAGCAGACTCCTCTCAGAAAAGAGTAAATGTAATCTTCAGCAACTACTTTAAACCATGCTTTAATATTTATGCAGGAAAGTGGTTGCAAGATTTATAGCACAATAAAATATCAATTGCAAGCATACTGTGTTAGTCATAATTATTATTAAGAACCACTTAACTTGGTATTTCACATTTCATAGTACTCATTAAGCACTTAAAGTCCTTGCTGTTTTCAAATTCTCCATGTCTTTTAGGTGGAATAACTTGTTAATGACATTTTCATTTTCATTCCTAGAAGTATGAAAACTATTTTAATTTAAGTTTATCGAGAATGTTATGAAGTCAGTTCTCTTTCAAAGAGCACAAAGGAACCCTGAAAATGTCATTAAGCCTTTAAATAAGTATTTAATTGAAAACAAGTAGGTTAGAGAGGTTAAATATACACCTTATAGAACCTTTATTCCATTTCATTTCCATAAAAACCTTGTAGTTTTAACAGCCTTTCTAAGACAGATGCACAGAGAGTATAGGGGAAGGAAGAGCAAATGTGAATGTGTTGTCATGAAGTCGCTGAAGTATAAAAATATAACTCAGACAGGAGTTTAGCCTTCACCCTCTACTTTACACAGTAACCATAGATGAACTCAGGAGCAACAGGATCAGTGTTACAATTTGGAAGAAAACCGAGGTGATAAAGTAGAAAGTCAAGTAAGATTCATGACGGTCCACAGCCTCCAACTTCTAGATTTGCAATATAAATGATGGGGAATCAAAATTAACTTAATCAATGGAAATGATGCCACACCTGAAGAAGTACTTAAGAGATGGACTCAATCAAGGAAAGAATACCCTTGGGCTCTGGTTAATTCTGTCTCAAACTACTTGCTTATCATTTCTGTGTGCCCACTACCATTCATTGACCATGTAATTTCTCATGGGCTTTTACATCAATGCATCATAATGGTTTTGCTATATCAATGATCCAATTCATCAGGGTCTCACTTTTTAAAGTTGTAAATGCCATTACCAAGTTTTGAAGTTGTGACGGTTTAAATATGTTTGACCTAGGGAATGGCACTAATGGGAGGTGTGGCCTTGTTGGAGAAAATGCATCACTGTGGAGGTGGATTTTTAAGCCATCCTCCTAGCTCTTTGTATATCAGTCTTCTCCTTTTTGACTTCTGAACAAGATGAAGAACTCTCAGCATCTCCAGCACCATGTCTTCCAGGATGCTGCCTTGTTTCCTGCCTTGATGATAATGAACTGAACCTCTGAACCTGTAAGCTACACACAACTCAATGTCATCTGTTATAAGAGTTGTCTTGGTCATGGTGTCTATTCACAGCAATGAGAACCCTAACTGAGACAGAAATACCTAACCAAAGTTCCTCATGCAAAGACTACTGATGACTGACAGGTATGTGCTCACTAAAGCACCTCACCCAGGTATGGCCTTTAACTGTTGCATACTTAATGTTTGTTAATCTCCATTGTTTACCTTGGCCTTCACTCTCCCTTCTGAGATTAAAATCTACTTAGAAATGCCACTCCCAGCCAGTGCCTTTCCACTTCCACATCATCATCAATAACTGTAAGCATGTAATGTAATAGGTACATAGGAAAACAGAAAAGAGTGCCGAGAAGATTCTATTCAGAGAAGAGATCTTCATTTTTTACCTCACTAACAAAGCAACATATGCTACTATTTGCCTTCTTTTCTTCCTTCTTCCTTTCCACCCTTTCTTATTTCTTTTCATGTATTTCTCCAATCATGAGTCATTACTTTAAAAAAAAAAGAAGGTTTCTAAGTGTTTTTAAATAATTGTACATTCTATATTTACAACTATCTTTTTAATAACTTACATCTAGAATGTTTATGTGAATTGTAACTTACAATGTTGAATTACATAAACATGGTGAAGTTAAAATTTACTGAGGTGACCTTGTTTAATCCAGCTTTTTCAAACATCCATGGTCTGAATTTCATCATTAAGTAATATGTCAAGCACTAAAAAAATCAACAATCCAAGGAACACTCATTGGTGGCTGTTATTAAATAATTCTTAAAAACTATTTGCTTCTGAAATGGCTGAATAGAAGACAATTGTGCCTAAATATTTTCTAAAAGGAAAAGTATTTTTTCCTCCTGCTGCTTTTTCATAAACAGAATCCAGAATTGACTAATCTAAAGCTAAGGTACTTTTTATGTACATTTTAGCAAAGTATGTCACCTAGATAGCAAAAATTATTATAATTATTATTTTATAATAATTGTTACATTGCTGCCATAAAAGAAAACTCTTGAATTTATGTATAAGTGTGCAAGTATGTGTGTCCATTTATATAAAAATGCATCCTGGTGTTGAGCTGTGAAAAGTGGAAGAGAAAAAAACCCTGACATTCCTGTACAGAAGCATCATCCCAGCACATCAAGGCTTTAACGATTGGAGGAGGGCTGTGACTGCAGACTGTTCTTTGAGGCAGGAAGGATATATATATATATATATATATATATATATATATATATATATAATGTTGAAAGATTTATTTTCCTTTTATACAAAAAAAGGACCATTGGTGCTAGAAGTTCACCCCAATAGAACTATCAGAAAGCAAGGACCATGAGCAAAGATTGCTATCAATGGACTCTGACCAATTAAATCAATCACACTGTGGATGGACCAGACAGATGAAAGTGTGTTATTTCTAAGGCCATTGGTGTGAGATGGGGACAGCAGGATAGCCACCATGAAGATCAAGTCTGCTGTCTTCTGACCAGCCTGTCTACTGCTGTCCTTTTGATGAGTCTCCCTAGGTCACTTTTTTGCAAGAGGATAGAGTGGTCACTCTGACTTGCTCAATTTAATTGTGTCATTTAAGTATGAAAAATGATTGAGGAAATTACTTTTATTTTTACAAGAATGAATATTTTAGGGGAAATTAGCATATCTTAAATATACTTTTACCCTAAATTGATTATTTAACATACTTATCACAATGTAAAATCATAATTCTTCTTAAAATGGCTATTTTTTCCTCTCTGACTGATAAGAATGGCGATTCCTCCAGATAGTTTGGTTACATTTAGAAAGCAAAGAGGAGTGTAAAAGGTATAGAAATGTCTACATCTATGTTGTTAATCATATACCTAAACATGATATTCATAGATAATAGAACAATCTTTTGTTGATTTCTAATAACTAAAGACATAAAAGGATTATAAGGATAATTAGTTTAGCCATGTTGGAGTAGGTGTGGTCTTGTAGGAAGTGTGATGTTGGGCATTTATCTTGAAACACAGGTTTCAAAGACCCAAGCTAGTCCCAGTCTGTCACTGTATGCCTGTGGGCAAAGATGTAGCTTTCATCTACCTCCCCAGTGCTATGACTGCTGCCATGCTCCCCACCATGATGACAATGGACTAAGCCTCCAAAACTGTAAGCAAGTCCCCAATCAAATGCTTTTGCTTTTTATAAAAGTTGCGATTGCCATGGTGTCTCTTTACATAAATTGGGCAGTGACTAAGACAAATGGTCTTAATAAGTGAGGACTTTGGAAGGTGATAAGAAGTACCTAAGGTCATAAAGAATTACCCACAAGTAAGAGGTACATTCTCCTCTAAGAATACTCCCCATGAGGATACAGAAAGCAGCAGAAAGGTGACTTCAACCCGGATCACCTATGCTATCACCCTTTTCTTACACTTCTAGCTCTCAAAATGTAAGAAGAAAATTCAAGATAATCCCAAAATACTCAGATTGTATTTCATTAAACAAGTTAAAAGTAGGACAGTTGGGACAGTTGTTGTCATGTCAAGGAACAATAGAGGTCCCCTTCAAGATACAGTCACATGAGTCTCTCAGTTATATCTCCAGTAGCACAGCATATGAGTTTTCACAGCTTGATATGCTCAAATCACAGCCATGTAGGATTATCCATAGATCTCTTTCAGCATGCAAAATACAACTTCCCATATAATCAGCAACAAGAGAGTGCATCAAATCATTCTATAATTAATCATGACTAACGTCAGAACTAACTATATAAAGCGGTTTCTTATATTCTATTCATTGGAAATGATTCAGCTAGAGTCCTTATCACATTCAAGGGAATGATGTTACACAATGGTTTCAATTTCTGGAAGGGGAAGCATTGGGTCCGTTGTAAATTTGACCTATCACATGAGAAATGTAAAGTAACTAACTCAGTCCTGGAAAAAAATGTCACCTTACTCTTAGAAAGTAGGTCTCTAGGCAAGCTAAATTAAGGCATCTCTTCTGTTTTAGTAACTGTTCTGTTGCTGTGAAGAGACACCATGATAAAGGATAACTCTCACAAAAGAAAGCAAGTGATTGGAGGTGTGCTTACAGTTTGAGCTGGTCAGTCCATTCTCGTGGCGGACAGCTTGGTGGCAGGCAGGCACCTGGAAAAGTATCTCAAAGCTACATCTTAATTCACAGGCAGAGAGGCAGAGCCATGACACTGGGCTAGGCATGTGCTTTGGAAACCCCAGAGCTTACTCCCAGTGACACACCTCTTTCAACAAGGCCACACCTCCTAAACCTTTCAGCAGTTCAACTAGGGATTAAACATGCAAATAGTTGAGCCTTTGGGGGGGGGGGGTCTCATTCAAGCCATCACACATACCTAGGAATAACATAGTGCTGATTAATATTTCCAGACAGTAATATTTTGTCATGACATCAAAACTGTCCTAATGAATACCTAAACAAATAAATCATTTAGAGGGCATGGCTGGGAGCATTCTTGGGACTTAATAAGTGAAAATTTACATTTGTAAATATGTAAAATATGTTATTTGCAATGTATACCTCAGAAGGACACACATTTAGGACTACTACAACTACTGGAGAGTAGGTGTATAAAAAACACCATAGGAATGTACACTGTTATTAACACCAAATATCAAATTAAATCTTTTATAGACAAGATGAGTCATATCCCAGTGCACATGGGTAGCTAATGGCAAACAATAGCAAACTATTCATTAATATGGCAAATCAGCTTATCTGCTAGCTCCTTAATGGAACATTGCCCTTTTTCTTTTTCTTCTTCTTCTCTTTCTTCTCTTCTCTTCTCTTCTCTTCTCTTCTCTTCTCTTCTCTTCTCTTCTCTTCTCTTCTTTTCCTTTCTTTTCTTTTCTTTTCTGTTGGTTTTTCCAGACAGGGTTTCTCTGTGTAGTCCTGACTGTCCTGGAACTCACTCTGTAGATGAGACTGGCCTCGAACTCAGAAATCCACCTGCCTCTGCCTCCCAAGTGCTAGGATTAAAGCCTTGTGCCACCACGATCCAGCCAGTATTTTTCTTTCTTTCTTTCTTTCTTTTTTCCTTTCAGTGCATTTTGTTTCACTAAACTATGAGCAAATAAATATATCCTGGTTTTTAAGTCCTTTAGGCTCTACAACATGTCTTTTCAGGTAAATGTCTGAAGGCCTGAGATAAACTCAGCTTCTGCTTTGTCTGAGTGCGTGTGTCAACTCTTTGATTTAACATGCTAGATTTTAAAGAAATCTTGCTTTATTTTAGAAGTTCTTATAAAATATGTAGTGAAGTAATTCAATCAATTAGTTTAAGTAAAAATGGAGATCTTTATAGAAGATAATATTGCTATAAAACTATAATGATATCAAGATATATTATAAAATTACAAAGGTCTTGTGATTTACTGGGTGTGTTAAAATATACCCACATTTTTACACTGAGTTTCAAAAGCCTATATGCTCCAAAGACTGAAGTTCTTCAGATTGATGGCATCTTGGGATAGTTAAACACACAGTTTCACTCATAAAATGACTGCTAACCAGTAGGGAACAATTGAGAACTTATCCTATTTCAAAGAAGAGGCAAATTGCAGCATGTAAGTCTAGAATTCTCAAGGCATAGACTGTCAACATAAACAAAAAGAAATCATATAGTAAATATGAAAACATCTACTAGAAGGCTTATTTTTATTTATATAACTTCACAAATTCTTATTTCTGAGTTAAAAATTAATTTAAAGCACTTTCATGATTTTTTGTTTTTGTCTTTTGAGATAGGGTTTCTCTGTATAGCCCTGGCTGTCCTGGAACTCACTCTGTAGACCAGGCTGGCCTCGAACTCAGAAACTCGCCTGCCTCTGCCTCCCAAGTGCTGGGATTAAAGGAGTGCACTACCACTGCCCAGCCACTTCCATGATTTTGTTTAAATTTATTACATAATAAGAACAGAATATGCATGTTTCTGCATATGTATGTGTTTGTGCATTAAACTGAGAAACTGTTCAGGAAGAACTCTGACTAACAAAATATCCTAAATTTTATATATATATATATATATATATATATATATATATATATATGTGTGTGTGTGTGTGTGTGTGTGTGTGTGTGTGTGTGTATAAACAAATAAAGTTATTCCTTTAAATTAATGTATTTATTAAATATCATTCTTTTTATAAGCTTGGGTCCTAGTGTTGTAGTTCACGAACACAAAGTACTTAAACTCAGAATAACTTATAAACTATTATTAATGGAGAAACTATATTTTTCACTATTACTGAAAAGTGTACTATATAACTGTTTTGAGTAATAAAAAAAGAAAAACATGAGGGAAACATATGAGAACAGAGGATGTCCAAATACACTGGACAGTGTTACTTCAAATGACCTACATCTGGTTCCCTATGTAAACCCTCAAACCAGAAGCATTAAAGTAAATGGCCTGTTGGGGATTAAATTCAGGTCTTTGTGTTTGCAAGCCGAGTACTTTACTGACAAAGCTGCCTTCCCTAGAAGGAAGAGCTTTCAGCACCTATCCTTTCCCTCAGCAAGTCAAAAGGCTAAAATGAATGGACCATCTGACACACTTAACATCTCTAACCCTTTGGCCTAAGTACAAAGGACTCGACAGTATACGCCACAGACACTGTTCAGCCATGTTCACTGTTGCTCTAGTCACAATGGAAACAACCTAAAGACCCAACAGCCAATAAATAGGAAACAAACATATGCTCCATATACACTATGGAATACTATTCAGCTGGACAAAAAAAAAAATTAAAATCATGAACTTCTCAGGTAAATGGATAAAATGCAAAACAGGAGAGATTATACTGAGTGAGGTATTCCAATGCCCAAAAGAGAAGTGTTGCATGTTCTAACTTATTGGAGGTTTCTGCCTCTAAATCTTCAGGTTTGAGGTCACAGTCTATAGAAACTAGAAAGAACATTTACCAACCTGAAACATAAGCTTTGTCAGGATTGGGAGTAGGTGGGTATGCTGTCCAGTTGTAGAGTGGGAAATACTAGGATTCAGGAAGTATAGTCAAAGTGAGAGGGAAAGGGGGTTCTAAGAAGGATAATGGTGAATACAGAAGGAGAGGCAAAGTAGGTAAAATAACAATGTTATCTTTTATTTCAATGTTTTTTTTAATGTTATCTTTTTAAAACACAAAAATTGCACTTAACTATTTACCCCAGAAAAATATATAATATCCAATTCCACATATATAACTTTACTTTTTTTTCTCACCTGTACTCCCTCTAAGACCAAAGACCTCCAAGAAATGAGACATCCTCTTTTGAGTTGTTGGTCAGGACTATCCATGAGACGTCTCAAGCATACAACTTACTGCTACCCTCGGTTACCCTTTGGACTCTGACAGTAAGTGCAGAAGACACTATGTACTGTCGAGACAGGACCCAGAGAACCCTGAGCTGGAACTGACCTGAGCACTCCCTCCCAGAAGACTAGAGCTATGCAAGCTTCCACAGGCAGGAGGCAACCCACATTCCTGTCCAGCTATGATGACTAAGAACCACATCCACAACCAGCCTGACACAAGAACCCTAAGGGTACCATAGTGGCACACACCTTACCGGTAACAAAACTGTCCGATTGGATTTAAGGCCCACTCAACAGCATGAAGGCCAAGCCCACTACTGGAAAGGGAGCTAACTACATGGTATTAGTGAAATCATGGTTAGTGGAGGGAATCTAAAACTACTAATTTACTAAACCACTGTAAAACAATAATCTATAAACATTTGTCCTTATTCCCACAAATGCATGGAATCATCCTGCTTATCAAATATATATATATATATATATATATATATATATATATATATATATATATATATAGCATTGCAACAGATAGAGGCTACCAACAATATCCACAATTACTCAAACCACAGAGTTGTGAAATGTAGTCCTAAGTGATGAGTCTACAGTCTATAAAACATTGCCACAGGGAACATTATAAAAAGGGGGGGGTCATACTGATTGTACGAGTCAGACGATCAGGGAATTTGTTATGAAACTGTGACTCTTAGTAACGTCAGAAGCTACAGCCATGAAGTCTTTCCAACAGAAGCACTCAACCATGAGCTGAACAAGGATGACACCAATGAATAGGCCAAACTGGAAAGAAAAAGGAAGCCTCAACCCTAGTTGCAGAGAACTAAGCAACCAAGGAAAGCCAAGAGTAGGAGCAGAGTTTTCCCCAGGGAAGACGACATCAACTGGTAATCCAGTGTCAAACATTCAGCCTGTTCTATGGACTGAAGAGTTTGTATTTCTGAATATGCGTGTATATACACATACATATACATTGTCTTAATCACTGTTCTATCACTGTGAAGAGACACTGTGACCAAGGCAACTCTCATAAAAAGAAAGCATTGACTAGGCTTTGATTACAGTTTCAGAGGTTTAATCCATTATCATGATGAGAGAGAACATTGCAGCATGAAGGCAGGCATAGGGCTGGAGCAGAGTGCAGAACTGCATCCTGATCTCCAGGCAACGAGAGATACTGTGAGCTTGACCAAGGTTTTTGAATCCTCAAAGTTAACCTCCAGTGACACTCCTTCAATGAGGCTACACATCCTAATCCTTCTTAAACAGTGCCACCCCCTGATGAATATGCATTCAAATATGCAAGCCTCTAGAGGTCATATTTGTTCAAACCACCACATACACACTCACATACATACATACATTCATACATACATGTACATAAACTTATAAATACATTCCTGTAGTACAATACCTGAAAAGAGAATTTGAAGGAGAATGGAGAGGGAACTATTTGGGGGTTTGGAGGGAGGAAAGCGAAGGGGAGAATGTTGTAATTATATTAAATCTCAAAAAATTAAACTAAAATAAAAAGAAATATTAGTTCTTTAACTCTTTAAGTCTATCTGAAAAATGATCAGAAAAATGAGCCTAAAACAGGCCAACATGGACCCAGTGAGCCCACTTTAAGGAGGACTTGTGTTCTACTTATTGTCTAATCTTACACATCTAATCAAGTTCTGTACCCAAAAGATCACGGAAAAATCTACCATCCCTATTTTTCCTGTGTGTAGTTACCCAGACTGAAAATGCTTTTGCAGAACAATAGACAACCTATAGATCCTGATAAATCTGCTTTCTGAGAATGGATTCTCATACTTAGCTTTTATTTAGAAATTAAATGAACAACTATGGCTTCCCATTCAGATAAGCTTATTTCTGCTTGTTCACTCTTCATCATATTCTATAGATACTCACTCCTCTTCTTCTTCCTCTTCTTTTTCCTCCTGCTCTTCCTCTTCCAGGTCTTCCATCCAAGACACAAGGCTTTATTACATAGCCCTCGCTGGTCAAATTCTGAATGCTCCTGTCTCATTCTCCAACATACTGTAAGATTAGAGACAAATATCTGAAACCTAATTGAAATTTCTAATATGTAGATACTAGGCAATAACCTGTCAGTTGCTGCTCCATCTTCCCCTAAGACATTATACATCCTCCCTTAGCTTATCAAAAGCCACATGTAAATTAAATCAAGGTATTTGTGTATGTTTTACTATACCTACATAATCAGTCATTTCAGTACATTCTTCATGTTATAATTGCAATTGACCATTCCCACTTTAAGTTGCTAACATTTAAAATACTTTTAGTGTGCAAAGAAGACACATAATCTGTCGTGGAAACTGCAGTGTTACATTATATTAGAGATAAAAGTATTAAATTTAGATTCTATGAGTGAAATAGCATGTATCTGTATTATGGTATGTCTATGATCAGTCCAGGAAGTGGCACTCTTAGAAGGTGTGGCCCTGCTTGAATAGGTGTGGCTTTGTTGGAGTAGGTGTCTCACTGTACTCATCCTAGCTGCCTGGAAGCCAGTATTCTCCTAGCAGCCTTCAGATGAAGTTGTAGAACTCTCAGCTCCTCCTGTACCATATCTTCCTAGATGCTGCCATGCTCCCACCTTGATGATAATGGACTGTCTCTGAACCTATAACTCAGCCCCAATTAAATGTTGTCCTTTATAAGATGTGTCTTGGTCATGGTGTCTGTTCACAGCAGTAAAACCCTAAGACAGTATGTATTGGTAACCGCAGCACTGGTAAACAATCAAGATTACATGTCTCTTGAACCTGCTGACCAGAGAGTCTAGCCAATCACTGAGAGACCCTGACTGAAAGGGTGCAAGATGTAGAACAACTATGGAAAATTGCTGACACTGATCTCTGGAATAAGTACACAAGCACACATGTGTAGATAACTCATACACTAACATGAATACCTACCTACACATGCACATAAACAGTAGTTTAATGAATGCATTAAATTATCTAATTATTGAATTCAGTCCTAATGGCAGTTTGGGGCACCAAAGCTAGGACCTTTAAGTCTCCGTTTTTCTTCTCTGTGAAAGTATAATGCTTTAAATATATTTTATTATTTTATACTTATTTTGTGTGTATAGGTGTTTTGCCTGCATATGTGTCTGTGTTCCATGGCATAATTAGTACCCAAGGACGCCAAGTGAAACTGCCAGAACTCTAGTTACAAATGGTTTTGTGCCATCTTGTGGATTCTGGGAGTTAAACCCTTCGTCCTGTGGAAGAGCAGCCAGTGTTATTAACCCCTCCAATATTTTTAAAGTAAAATCTTTATGTAAGCGTTCTTAACATTCTATACATTACATGTACAGAATGTCTCAAGTATGGTGTTATTTCAGAACATACCTGTGTTTGATCTTCAACTATGCTGCACTGAGAATTGCATATGAGATTAGAACATTCTATCATTGGGTTGTTTTTGTAGGAGATTTCATCTCTGGGTGATCTGTGTTGGCACTTCAAAGGAAATGAACCGAGAAGGGGAATGTCCTGCCCTGTGTATAAACAAAAGCATCCATAGAATGGGATCCTGGGAGGAATAACTCAGGAGAACAGGAAAGTTTGTTCAGATTCATTGATTCCCCCCTTTCACTCTCACCACCCTTCCTTTTGTCCCCTTTTCCATCATGAAGTAAGCTACTGGAATGATCATATCACTCTGGTCAATTGTGGTCTGAAATCCTAAAACTAAATAAGCCACAATAAATCCTTCTTTAAATTGATCATCTCAAGCAATTATCACTAATAAACTTTAGGCATACATAAGTATGTACATACCTGTACTGATTCATATATAGAAGGGACCTACAAATGATACCATGACTTGCAATGCAGAAAGAATATGGCTTCATAACTCTCTGCTAATGACCATTTTATTAGTTCATATAAAGACGTTGCCTCTTTTCACTTTTTAACATTTAATTCTATTTTGATCCTAAAACCAATTCTTCCCTTTTTTGTCACTTTCAACATAGAGCTAGTCTTTCCAGTGCATGAGTTTTCCTGCTTCTGAAAGTGCCTCCTTGTAAAACCTACAAAGGACTATCACACTTCAAACAGTTCCTTCAGACATTTCGATAAGTGCAAATGAAGTTTTTAATCTTCTGGCAGATCCATAATGTCTCGCAGATGTGCCCCGAGCTAATAAAATCACATGGACATCTATATGAGGAGTGTGGTCCAGTAACAGCTGCTAGATTGCTGTCTGGACCTGAAGTGATGCTCCCAGCTGCATTTTCATCCTTCCTAGAGAACTGTTATGATGAAGCCTTGAGAGGAGCTTCTCTTAATACAGCCAATCAGGATCCTCTTTCCCCAAACACATTCCTCTGCAGATGACTGAAGAAAAAAAGAAGATAAAGTCCCTGAATCTTTTAAAGATAACCTTGCCAGAAGGAACATCTCCCTTAGAGGGATGGGAGAATGAGGAAGGAAAGAGACAGAAGGAAAAAACAAGAAGTGGATTTAAAAAAAAAAGGGGGGGGAGGGACACACCACAGTCTTTGTATGTGGCATACACAGGATGCTTTGTTTCCCTCAAGAAATCTGTACTTAAGAAAATTTCATGAAAATATGTCTTTACATATTAGTTCCAAGGGCAGGCAGAAAGTGAACTTTCATTCATTTTTGTTTGTCTGTTCATTGTTTTGCTCTCAAGACTGGATCTCTCCCGAAACTCACTGTGTAGAGCAGGCTAGCCTCAAAGACACAGAAATCTGCCTATCTCTGCTTCCCAAATACTGAAGTAAAGGCCTCTTTGCTCCACTCAGAAATGAACTTTCAACCTGAACGTGCTCAATTTGCAAAGTCAAATCCATGAAGCAAATCTTTCTATAAACTTGTTTGCAGTATTAGATTTTACAGTTACTTCAAAGCAATCAACAAAAACACAGGTTAATCTTATAAATGAAAACACTCTTGGTACATATAGGAAAGTATTTTCTGAGCATGACATTTACTACTTCAAGTTACCTGTAATATATATTTTTTTAATGAGACATGGATAAATATAGCATTTTTTACAACCTTACTTATTACCAGATTCCAGCTTTTTTTCTATAAGCATTAGGCATTTTATCCCAATGCTTCACCTTTCAATTTCTTTATCTCATTACAAATGTATTCATTTTAAAGATCTTCTAGTTTAACAAGTGCTCATTTCAGAGGGCTTTCTGGAATGGATTTTTTACCAGGAAGATAATTTATCATATCGAGTACTGTCTCTCAAGATAAAAAGGAAATTGGTAGGTAATAAACATTCTCAGTGCACCCAGAGTATTTGCAAGTGCCGTCTTTAAAATAAGACAGATGCATTTGGATCTGTTTAAATAGCATGTGATGCAGTACCCAACATGTGTGCATTTAGTTCAAACCATTTTTTTGAAATTGGCTTTCTTTCCTGGCACACTGTTGCAGAGATTTTGTAAGGATTGAAACATAGCCATGATTTTAAGATAACTAAGAGTGATACTTCTACTTTATAACACACATACCTATTACAGATATAGTTTATTTTAAGAAATACTTATTTCAAAACATATTTTTCTGAATATAAGTATATATGTATGTTTTAATGAGGAACGTTATGAAAGCTCTATTCAGCGATGCCATTATATTTGGAGTTTATGGTTTTATGAAAATTAGTTTTATAATGAGCTTTTTAGGCATATATCTATCTGTTTTAGAAAGGCAAATGTGTAAGACTTTATCTGATATGTGTGTTTATAGAAAAATTAGGCTATCACACCGAATTTTCAGTATTCAAGTCTGTTTTAAGGGAAAAAAAAAACTTCCTTTTTTCCTACATCTAAGTGATAAAAGATGATATTATGACCAAGTATTTAACATAGCCCAAACTAATCATGTTGAAGAAGCATTTGACTCACTTTCTGAACCCTTTCTACCACTCAAGTTATGTACCAAGCATCTCTGTTGCTTTACATGCATGTATAAGTAACAGAGTAACCAAACAGGACTATGGATTCAAATTTATTTTTAAGTAAGGTATGTATGTCTCTTTGCCAAAACAATCAACTTCACTCCATCAAAATTAATCCTGTTTGGATAAGTTTATATTAACAATATTTTAAAGTGTCAGATACTACAAGGATAGAGAGCAGAGAACAGGAACAAAGGTGGACAGGATTGGCGGGTGGGAAGAGATTCAAATGCTCTAATCAAAGGAAGCAATACTAAGGGAGAGACATAGGAGCACAAAACAGCAACATGAACATGATCCAAAAGAATATTTTAGAAGAAGAAAACTTTAGCTATGACCAGAAACTCAGACAACTTCAGTCAATAAACTGTTAAAACATAGTTTCTAGTTTTAGTTTATTCTAGGTAAAAAAACAAAACATTAAAATCTTTAAATAAGCATCAAAAAAAAAAAATCTTGTGGCATTCCATGAAGCCATTACCAACTTTGTCCCAGCTACTTTTCAATCGCTGTAACAATCTGCAAGCATGAGAGCAGGAAGCTAGGCTTAGTGCTGGAGCAGTAGATGAGAGCTTTACATCTTTATCCACAGGCAGGAGGCCAAAACAGAGCCATCTGGCAAGGGTAAGAGCCCTATAAAACGTTAAAGGCCACCCCAAGGGACACATCTCCTCCAATGAGGCCACACCTCCTAATCTCAAACACTTGGTTGCAACTGGGGATTCTACATTCAAATATATGAACCTATTGGGACCTTTCTTACTCAAACGACCTGTCTTAATCAGGGTTTCTATTCCTGGACAAAACATCATGACCAAGAAGCAAGTTGGGGAGGAAAGGGTTTATTTGGCTTACACTTCCACATTGGTGTTCAAAGGATGCCAGAACTCGAACTCAAGCAGGTCAGGAAGCAGGAGCTGATGCAGAGGCCATGGAGGGGTGTTACTTACTGGCTTGCTTACTTCCCCTGGCTTGCTCAGTCTGCTCTCTTATAGAATCCAAGACTACCAACCCAGAGATGGTACCCCCCAAAAGGGGCCTTTCCCCCTTGATCACTAATTGAGAAAATGCATTACAGCTGGATCTCGTGGAGGCATTTCCCCAACTGAAGCTCCTTTCTCTGTGATAACTCCAGCTGTGTCAAGTTGACATAAATCTAGTCAGTACAATTGACCCCTTGTCAACTTAACACACAAACACATCACTANTAAGCCTCAACCCTTAGTTTCTTATTCATCCCCAAGATCTAAACAANTTTAAAAGTCCCACAGTCTTTACATATTAAAATTTCAATCCTTTTAAAATATCCAATATCTTTTAAAATCTAAAATCTTTTTACAATTAAACGTTTCTTAACTGTTGGATCCACTAAAATATTTTCTTCCTTCAAACGGGAAAAATATCAGGACACAGTCACAATCAAAAGCAAAAATTAAACTCCAACTGTCCAATGTCTGGGATCCAACCCACAATCTTTTGGTCTCCTCCAAGGGCTTGGGTCACTTCTCCAGCCCTGTCCTTTGTAGCACACAGCTAGTCTTCGAGGCTCCAGATGCCTGTAGTCTACTGCTGCTACTGTTCTTGGTGGTCATCTCATGGTACTGGCATCTCCAAAACACTGCATGACAACTTCAGTCCTGGGTCATCAATTGCAACTGAGGCGGCACCTTCACCAATGGCCTTCTATGGCCTCTCACAGTGCTGAGCCTCAGCTGCTCTGCATGATACCTTCATGCCTTCAAAACCAGTACCACCTGGGCAACTCTTACACATTACCAAGTCCAGTCACAGCACAAGGTACAACCTTGACTATCTCTGGAACACAGCTTCTGTGCTCTCAGAAAACACTTCCCAGAAGATGTCACCTCAATGATGCTGGTCTCTTCTTAATCACTGCTAATTTCTTAGCTCCAGCTAACCAGCATCAATAGTCTCAGTAATGCAAAGGTTCCATTTTGGAAGTTCTGGTATCTTGTTAATCACAGCTAATTCTTCAGCCCCAGCTAACCAGAAGCACAGAATCTTCACAATCAAAATAGCAATGGCCCTGAAAAGAGTCTTTAATCTTCCCTCTGAAATTTCACAAGCCAGGCTTCCATCTTCTGCACTGTTCTCAACATTATCTTCCAAGCTCCTACACAACATCCCACAGAGTCTTTAACACCGAATGGATCTTCTAGCCCAAAGTTCCAAAGTCCTTCCACAGGCCTCCCCCAAAACATGGTCAGGTTGTCACAGGAATACCCCACTATGCTGGTACCAATTTGTATTAGTCAGGGTTTCTATTCTTGGACAAAACATCATGACCAAGAAGCAAGTTAGGGAGGAAAGGTTTATTCAGCTTACACTTCCACATTGGTGTTCATCACCAAGGAAGTCAGGACTGGAACTCAAGCAGGTCAGGAAGCAGGAGCT
This sequence comes from Mus pahari, assembly GCF_900095145.1. NCBI lineage: Eukaryota > Metazoa > Chordata > Mammalia > Rodentia > Muridae > Mus > Mus pahari. The sequence goes on along the minus strand of NC_034602.1, from coordinate 71,744,107 downwards.
GATGCAGAGGCCATAGAGGGATGTTACTTACTGGCTTGTTTGCTTCCTCTGGCTTGCTCAGCCTGCTCTCTTACAGAACCCAAGACTACCAGCCCAGGGATGGTCCCACCCACAAGGGCCCTTTCCTCCTTGATCACTAATTGAGAAAATGCCTCCAGCTGGATCTCATGGAGGCATTTCCCCAACTGAAGCGCCTTTCTCTGTGATAACTTCAACCTGTGTCAAGTTGACACAAAACTAGCCAATACACCACTATAATATTTGTGGCAGGAATAATTTCTGGAATTTTTGATTTTTTTCATTCCTTCTAACTAGCCTTACTCCTTTTCTCATGAAAATTACTCAGAACACATAGTCACACAATGCATACATACAAACATACATACATACACGAACACACACTCACTCACATTTGTTGATTTCAAAACATTTGTGAAGAGTCAGAATGTGACTCTGACTCTTCCTTCAGGCAAAGCCCTCTTCTTTGAAAAAAATATTTAAATTACCATTCTATTATTTCTACCTGGAAAATACAATTTTCAGTCATCTTTATTTGGTTTATCTACCAGAGCCAACCAGTCAGGCAATGTTCCCCATGTTTATCAAAGCCTTTTCTATCTGGCAAGATATTCTACCATAGGTGTTAGGTCTGCCTATATTCTACAGAGTTTTGTCTATGGGGCAATGAGGGAGTCTTTTTTATATTCACAACAGAATGGCTTTTCAATGCCATTTTCCAGAACTTTTACATACAGCCTACAGAAAACTTTATATGTCCAGTATACACATTAGTAAGAAAATACAACAGATATACAAGATAAATCTATTATAATATTTTGTAATATAAGCAAGACGATAAATATGTAACACACGTTCCACCCTCAAAAGCTTTTTCTAAATTTAAGGGTAGTGCTACTTTGAAGTACGTGACCCATTTTTTTTTTTAATTTTATGGCTTAATTTCTAGGGAAAAAATGGTCACATTGTATCTAGAAAAGACACATTTTTAGCACACTCACAGAAGAGTTGCTTTCTTCTAGGAATGTCCCCTTTTGACCCCTCGCTCATTTTTAATATTTCACATTCAGTGTTCTGAGAATAAGCTCTACTTCATTGCTACATGTGAGTTATGGCATAGATGTATGAGTGAACATTTCTTCCCTATCTGTCAGCAACTTGATGGCAGCAGCCACTGATGCCCTGAAGCATTGGATGTGTCAGAGTTCTGCCCTTTACTCTCTTCCTTTCTGTTAATTTGGTCACTGTGTTCCAGCTTCAATTCGTCCCAGTAGTCAGTTTATACCACACATCAGCATCTTTCAAGCATCTCTTGGTGTCACGCAAAGTGAAAAAAAAAAAAACAAGTGGTGACCTGATTCTTGTGACAAAAATATAAAAAACTTATGTGTAGAAAAGTATAGAAGTGGAAGAGAGATGTAAAAGATAACAAATGAAATATAACACAGTGAAGAAAAGCTTATATGGGGGTGGGGGAGAATGCCTTGACATTTATCATTGATCTAATAAAAATTGATGTTAGAAGAGATTCTATAATGGAGTCAATCATTCCATCACTTCAGTCCTGTTGAATGTCTACTATGTGTCAGTCTTAACACTGCCATGCTGAGATTAAATTAGTGGGTAAGACTGACAGACTTTCTTTTTCTTTCAGAGTTTATATTTTACCAGTAGACATAGTCTGACAAAATCTAACTCGTGTGGTAAGAGAAATATGAGGAAGACTAGAGGTTATCTATATTTTGGTTTTAAAGTTTTCTGTGGTTCCTTAAAAGAAGCATTCTTACCCTATTCCTCTATGGCTTAGAGGTCAATAATCTTTGCTGTCCAATGTGATAGTTAAACTGGACCCAAAATACAAGTAGTGTTTGAGAGAAAGGAATCCTGGCTACAGTTTTAGAACATGCACTGTCCCCAATTCAAGAGAGAATAGAACTATCCCAGGTAATGGAATTTTATTCTGGATAAATCATAGAGGTTTAGAGATGAGTGAAGAAACAAATAATAGAGAAATGTTAAGAAGAGTGATATAGAATAGTCAAAAGACACAGGAAATGTGGCTCAGCTTTGTGACCATTAGAAGTCACCAAATTATTTATGCAAAATCACCCTGGATGCTGCAGCAAGAATGACTTAGAGAAGTTATAGTAGGAGAATCATGGAACTATTAAATAAAATGTTTCCATAATAATCTACTCAAGTGCAAAGCTAACATAATTTATATCAAGACTTCAGAAAAGTCAGCAGATGAATCAGGTATTTTAGGAGAGATAGCAAACTTTATTCTTTAGACAAGCCATGAGATACTGAGAGTATAGTAGGTAAAATGACTACCAGATTCCAAACTCAGTAGTTGCTGAAGCTCCCAGTGTTGGCATTTTGTCTAGGCTCTGTCCCACAGTTACCTGTCAATAGCCAGGTGTGCCTGACTCACTATAGAAGGGGCGGCTTGCCCACTCCTCACTCTCCCCATTCTCCACATGTTCATGGCCAGCCTCTACTTACTCTCTCTCTCTCTCTCTCTCTCTCTCTCTCTCTCTCTCTCTTCCTCCTACCCCCTCAATGCCCCGCCCCATGCCCTAAATAAACTCTATTCTATATTATGCCATCACGTGGCTGGTACCTCAACATGAGCCCACAGAGGCAACCCCTTCTCCCACACCATACCACGTCTCCACCAAACATATCCCTACCTTCTTTTTCTTTTTATAAAACACAACATCCGTGCCATTGCTATTCAATGGAAACTATTCACAGCAGAGTCACCCTTCCAGTCATTTAGAGGGACTTTTGAGCATTTCAGGTTGTTCAATAAATAAGTCATCCCACTAAGTCATTATTTTGATTGTACTGTTTCCCCCAACTCACAAATCTAATGCCCAGTATGGTTGTAGTGTAAAATAAGGCCTATAAAGAGGTAACTCAGCTCTGACCATCAAATCTCATGATCTCATTTTTCTTAGCAGCTGAGTAACATTCTATTCTGTAATGTTTCCCATGTTCATTTTCTATTTATCAGTTTGTTGACATCTATTTCTATCCATTGTGAAAAGAGGAGCAAGGAACATGGAGAAGCAAGCATCTCTGTAGGGAACTATGCTGACCTTAGGTATATACCCAAGAGTAGTATAGCTGATCTTGTTGTAGATCTATTCGAAGTATTTTTGAGGAAGCTCCACACTGACTCCTTTAGTGATTATACCAGTTTAAATTCCAAACCAACAGTGATGTTAGCATTTATGCTTCAGATATGTTTTTCTTTAAAAATAGCTGTAAAGATTAGGTAACTAGTAAGACCACGACAGGGAGGAGGGCCCTTAAAGGAAGATCAATAGAATATAGTATTAATAAGAATGAAAGGAGAAAAAACAGGACAGTGAGGACTAAATGTATTGAGGGATGGAGAACAAGGTAAATGAGTGTACAAGAAGGGATAACTGACAACAAAGGCCTTTCAAAAACTCATATGAAATCTCATATGGAAACTATATATATATATATATATATATATATATATATATATATAGTTTTTCCCTTTGATGCAGGACAATACCCCAACTAGACACCATACAATGCCAAATAGAACACCAGCACAAGGAATAGTTACTAGTTTTTAAACTTGAGAATTGAGTTATAGCCAATGCTATTGTCTACCCACTATAGCTTGATGGCAAAAACTCTATTATAGAAATAAATTTTATTCTCCTGATATAATTGTTGTTTCAGAGGCTTACTGATGAATAAGTTCACCCTTTCTAGCCCTTTCTGAACTCTGGCTGACTGGTTCAACTCTGACTTAGTGGCCCAAACTCATCTCCCAGATGACTGTTTCAAACTGGTTTCCCTTGCCTTCTGACTAAATTGTTCTGCTTGGCCTCAAATTAACTCTAGCAATCTGCTCTTCTAATACTCTAGCTCACTCCATCTTCATTTGCAGCATTTCTGTATAAAACTGTCCTAGTAAAACTTTCTCTCTCTCTCTCTCTCTCTCTCTCTCTCTCTCTCTCTCTCTCTCTCTCTCTCTGTGTGTGTGTGTGTGTGTGTGTGTGTTGTCTTTCATAAGTCTAACTTAAGTCTCCTTTCTTTCCTACACTCTCATGATAGCTGGGCATATCATATTTCTGACTTATTCTACCAAATCTTTCTCTGATTATCTCTTTGTCTGCCCATCAATTGGATATCACTTTCAAACATGACTGCTTCCTTCTACAAAATAACTTTACCTTCATTGTTAGGGTTTAAAGGATTATACTAAGAGTGTGTCTGTATTCTAGCCAGAGGGATTAAAGGTGTGTCATTCCATCTGGATCATAAAGATCTAGAAGTTCTTCTCTGGATATGATCCCTTGCCAGAGCATCCATGTGGCTGGATTAAAATTCCTCTAAACTCTGTTGCTGTAAATACCGCATGCTTGAGTCACAGGAAGTGGAAAAAATAATGCTGATAAGCATCTAGAAGCTTCATCCCTATTCTTTAGCATTCATAGTACTAAAGTGTGCTGTATATTACCAGATAAAAAGTAATCATGAATCTTACCCTGCTGTGAACCCTGAAAGCTACAATAATGAACTTTCAGACAAGATATGTCTATTGGTGCAGTAGTAGCACACATGTTATAGAAGTAAAAACTACTTTCATTAGATTTAATGTCTACTCAATGAAGTAGAACCCATACATGACACTGAAGTAGGTTAGGCTTAATGCTGCTTGTGTTATAACGTTAATTTTGGTCCCCATCCCCAAAACTGCTTATATGTAAGACAGCCTGCCACCAGTTTGTTCTGACTGATAAAATAAGATCCCAGCACCCAATGGTTGGGCAGGGTAGTAAGATGTGGGACTTTTAGAATTCCCCAGGCTTAAGACAGATAGGAGAGAGAGAAGGAAACCAGATTCGCTTGACTCCGAGGCAGAGGGATCAAGTTTAGGAGCTACAGAAGAAAAATCATTCAAAATGTAGGTGGAAGGGGAAAGCATCCCTATGGGGGTGGAGGTGCCCAGAAGTTAACAGGGAAGCAAATATAAGACATAGTATGAGAAAGTGTTAAGCCAGGAATACCAGAGAGAAAAATATGCTAGCAGCAGGGAGAATTAGAAGTATCAACCTTTGAGCTTGCCAAGGCATATCAGAATTGACAGGTGTGTGTGTGTGTGTGTGTGTGTGTGTGTGTGTGTGTGTGTGTGTGTGTGTGTCTTTTATTTGTGAATCCAGAGAGCATTATGGGTGGGTGCAGCTTGCACACAATCTGCCAGGAGCTCAGAGCAGGTTAACTAATTCACTGCTATATGGCACTTTCAGCAAGACCAAAACTTATGCCTGGAAGGTCATGAGCCCTTGGGGAAAACACGCTATTGGTATTCTGCTAAATGATCATATATTTAGAGTGACTCCTAATGATTTGTTCCTATACACATAGACCAGAAATTCACGCAATCTTCATCAAAGAAGCTTATTCTTGCAGTAGATCCCAGTTATGGTTGAGAATCATAACTGATCAACTTGCAAAATAACAGAATTTGGGATGTTTAGTCCAATATGGGATGCCTACTTCATATGCCTATTACCCTCAAGAATCAGGAATGAACTCTGAAGAGGGGCATGGATATTACAAGAGTGAGGAGTAGAGGATAAGGGAACAGTGTTTTCTGGATCTAACTGGGCAGATGCACACATCAACTCACAGTAATTGCAGTAGCATGCACAAGACATGTGAAAATCCAGGCCATACCAAGTTTCAGCATGAAGGAGGACAACAGAAACTTGTCCATCGTTGAGGATATATTGGTATTTGATTGCTGATAGGAGAATGTAAGAAAGAAATGAACTCCCCAAACCTGAATTCATCTAAGTAACAGATTGGTACTAAATATGTAAGGAAGGCTATCAGTAATCACATTAGAATCCAAGTGAAATATGCATGTTAAAGCACACCCATTAAGGTTAAATAGGAAGCATCGTGGACCTTCATTCCTGGCATATTCTGTCAATCACAATCCAGTGCAAGGTGGTGACCAGAACATCAGTTCCATATAAGGAATCAATTAACTACAAACAGAAAATTACTTTTGGGCTGGGCATGAGTACATGTGCCTGTAAACTCAGAATCTCACTTGGAAAGGCAGAGGCAAGAGGATGGCAAGCTCTGCATCATCTTGGACTACAAAATGAAACCCTGCTTCAAAGCATGAAAGGGGAAATTGTAGAAAGACAGGCTGGTTACAAGGCTCAGTGCTTGTGAGCACTGATCACATTTCCAAAGGACCTAAGCTTGATTCCCACCACCTACATGGTAGCTCACAATGGTCTATAACTTCAGGCCCATAGAATCTGATGCCCTCTTCTGGCCTCTACAGATATTGCATGCATGTGAGGGTATAGACATGTATACAGACAAAATCTCATACAGATAAATTAAAAGTAAATAAAGTCTAAATAAAAAATATATATAAAGAAGAAAATTAGGAAATGAAGAAAAATAGGAAAAAAAACCTTGTACAGATTTTTGTCATTTTTCCCCTAAAATGACAATTGTTATTTCAGTTCTAATTGCATGTTTATAAGTAATTTAGAGATGATTTAAAGTGTACAAAAAGTCATGTACAAGATGCATCCTGATTACAGAAAATGTGATACATTTACACAATGGAGT
>NC_034602.1:71727534-71736723 GCF_900095145.1 Mus pahari | reverse complement strand
TCTTACAAACTCTATATGCCCCATACAGGGGAACACCAGGGCCAAGAAGTGGGAGGGGGTAGGGAATAGGGTGGGGGAAGGGCATAGGGGACATTTGGGATAGCATTTGAAATGTAAATGAAGAAAATATCTAATGAAATAAGTTAAAAAAAAAAAGATATTAAAAAAAAAAAGATGCGTCCTGATGTGCCAGTTGAAATAATGGGCTTGGAACCCATGGGTTTTGGTATCTGTAAAGTGGGCCTGGTCCTGAATCAGTTCCTCATGTATACAGAGTGATAATGCCAATGTGTAATTATGAATCATATTTTGCAGTTAATATAATTGCAAATAAATTCTTCTTTTGCTCAAACTGGTCAAAACAAAAACAAAAACAAACAAACAAAAAAAAACCTGTCCCTAGAAACTACAAGAAATAAGTCTATTCAACTAACAATTTCAAGTAGTGGTTATGGAATGAGTTAGCTTAAGGATAACAGCCCTGACCGCAGCCAGCCCTGAAACACCTATGTCCAAGGAAAACTAATGGAATTCCCATGTAAACTCGCTCATAAAGCACTGTCCCCTCCTCCAGCCAGATTGCTGCAATTAAAGTTCTGTTTTCCTCTACATTTTTGCTACTCCTGAAGGAAGATCTGTTGCAAGCTGTTCAAGTTTTCATGGCAGCTGTAGCAGTTTAGCATTTGGTTTCTGAAATGCCTCAGAATCCTATTAATAGCAGTCACACTATTATCAACGGGATGAAATAATCTCTATCAATCCCCCAGGTTACAGATCACATGTAAGAGTGTACTCTTTCAAGGTGATGCATAAATTCCATAGATTTCTAATTGTCTGTACCTCTTTTTTCTAAAATAAAACTAAATGTTGTACTCTCCCAAACCCTAACTACTAAATTAATAATGAAAAGTTGTTAGTGCATGAAACTTGAAGAGCATGTCTTTGGAATAAATTACCAAAATTTAGAGCTATTTATCTATCATTATGTTCAAATAAAAGGACCAAAAATAAAAATATGTTCTGTTACACCCATACATTTGACTAGTATTAGATTTTATCTATTTTACTTTCAACATAATATTTGCAATTATCCCATGTTCTCAAACACGGTATAGAAACATTTGTGAGCATTTTATGTGTAGCCCTGCAGTAAAGCTCTGAGGCAGAGCCCATGAACAGCATGCATATGATTGTGGTTCCTATGTCTATTAACAAAACAATGTCAAAACAAAGGACAGGATAGTTTCGGTTATTTCCTTTGGTTCTATATAGTATTATTCAAAGTGGCTCTGTGTAATATATTTCAAGACTGAATGAAACTGATTATACCAGCTTACAGATCATCATTCCAATTTAATATCCCTGTAGAAAGACTGAGGACTCCAGAGACCCAGGAGACACACAGTAACTGTGTTTCTTGTCAGTTCAGAAATGAGTCACACATTCCAGAAAGATTCAACACTAGACACAAATATTACCAGTGATCTACAACTGACAAAGAAATGAAGTTGAAATTACACTGAAGGGAGATCCAAGAGGAACGTTTGCTCTTTTTTAATTATTAACATCAAAGAGCAAATTTGACGGCATTAATCCAGCCTTGCAAAAGATGATGCTACCTTTAAGAAAGACACATCCATGGGGATCAATTTATAATACCAATGTAACTGAAAACATAATAGCATTCAACAGCACTAAAGCGAGAGCGTTGAAATATACTGGTGTCAAGTAAAGTAGTCTTTTTCTCATTTTTATAAATTAGTGCTTCAGAGACTGAGGCACAGACAATTGTGGTCTCCAGAGCTCTGTTTGGTTGTAGACAAAACTTCAGTTCTCTTCCACTGAATCTTATGAGCTGCTTTCTTATCAAAGTTACTTTGTGTGTGTGTGTGTGTGTGTGTGTGTGTGTGTGTGTGTGTGTGTGTGTGTGTGTGCGCGCATAGGTGTGTGTGCATAGGTGTGGGAAGTGAAAAAGGGTCCAGATAAAAATGTGACGAAGAGGTTAAGAGATGAAGATCTGTGCTAGCATCCTTGCTTATCATACAAGATACCTTGGAATTCATCACCAACACACTACATACACACACGTGTGTGAAAACACTAAAGTACAGAATTTATATTTTACTTAATGTTAGAGTTGAATAACACCATTTTCAAAATAAAGAATGTATAGTGATTTTGTATGGAAACTACAATAAAAACAATAAGCCAATCAAACTGGGCATTCAGGGGCGCTCTGGTTGATAGTTGCTCCTTTAAAGATGTTAATGGGTCACTTCATTGATTTGCATAGTCAATAGAAACAAACAAACAAAAAACAAATAAAATAAAACAAACCATAAACTATAAAAAAAAGGGTAGAACTTTTAAATTGGAGAACAAAGGAAAGAAAGGAAGGAAGGAAGGAGGGAAGGGAGGGAGAGAGGGAGGGAGGGAAGGAAGGGTAGAAAAAAGGAAGAGAGAGAGAGAGAGAGAGAGAGAGAGAGAGAGAGAGGTCTTTCCTTAAATGAGATGAGGATATAGGAGAATCGCTGACCTAAGCCTGGGAGAATATAGACAGGTTTTCCTGGGAGAGAAAGACAGCTCTAATGACCTCTGAGCTGGTCATTACTGGGGAATGTGTGAAGAAGTGTTAGCAGAGGTCAGGAGATGGAAAAAAAAAAATTAAGGTTATAGACCCTAGGAGACTGCTTGTTCAGGGCAGCCAGCCACTATATAGATTATAAGGATTTCAAGTACTAAATTTCTCCTGTTCTCAGCAATTTAGATGGACATTTTCCATACTAAGTATATCACTTTAACCTAGAAAGTATTTCTTGTAGCAATTCATATTTTTTTTTTTACTGATACAATAAATTTTCAGTTTTGTCTCTAATAAAAGCACTCTTGGAGCAACCATTATACATGAGCCTCTGGGTGCTATTAATTGGATATTGCATAATGCCTAAGGTTTTCTGACCTCTGAATGTACTGTGTGTCTGTGTGTTAAATGAGGATGAATGGCTCACAAAAATAATACTACAAAAGAAATTGACAACAGAGGACACCAAGCATGAGCAGAGCATGCTAAGTTAGGTGGAGAGGCAGCCAATTAACCACGGTGTCAGTATTTAGGATAAGTAAGTAGACTGCAGTCATATAACCAAACGAAAACTTCCCTCAGAATCAACTCTGAACTAATTGATATGGACCGTCACATAGAGTCAGTTGCGTAATCCACGAATACATAGATTCCCCAACACATGACTGGACTAGGCAATGCATGTGTACTTTGTGACGTTACAAATATTTAATAAACTGTCACCTTTGAACTGAATTACAGAATCCCTTTGTTCTTTCCCTACAATTGTAATGGAAGGTGGCACCCTAACAGACGGAGGAGTTCAAAGCTTGTCTTGCGCAGACAGCAGGTGTTAGTATCTCAGCGCCACAACATTTCTGCCAAGCAAGCATGACTTTTCCTTCCCCGCAAACAAACCAGGTGATAATTTGAAAAATTTGCACCTTATCTTGCACCTGCAACAATATTTGCCACCAACATTTAAATAACAGTATGCTCCAGTTTTGTACCTGGCTCGAACGACATGCTTATGCCTGTGATGCCTACACTGATAGCAACATCAGCACAAGATGTGTGCTCACATGAGCACATGCAATATATGCGAAGGACTCGCTTTGTTTCTTGCATAGGTAGTGAGTTTCCGTTGCTCTCACTAATTAGATTCTCAAAGGGCATTGAGAGCATCTATCAAATGTTTTAAAATGAGTTGGAACGTTCCATGGAAAATTCTATGGTCAGAATCTGTTCTCTGAGTAATTGTCACTTGAATTTTATTTTAGACATTTCGTTGCTTTCTGGTTTTCGTTTTAAGATAGAAGTACTGAATTTTTTTGTAATTGGTTTTTACACTATGACAGTGAATCTAAAATGGATAAATTTCTATGCTGTTGGTAAGAGAAAAAAATAACATCACATTATTAGTTACTATGCTCACTTTATAATCAACATCTAATCCTTTGAAAAGCTTTAAATTTTTTTATATTTTTTAGCAGTGTTTTTTAATTTACTGTTTTCATCTTTATTCAGTATACAGTATCTTTAATAGATTTGAACATGAATCAGGAGGTAAAATGTTTGCTGACAAGCATAAGAACTTGTACTCGTGTCCCAAAAATTCACTAAGAAGTCAAACATGAAGAAATATGCTTATAACTCTAGCCTGTTATAGAGAGGTCAGAAACAGGCAATCTATGAAATTTATTGTTCATCCATCTTAGCCAGGCCACTGAATTTCATGTGAGAGATGTTGTCTCAAAAATAATAAAATAAAAATGGAATGTGATCTAAAGAAGGCTCTGGCACCAATCTTGAGCTTATACACCTGCAAACAGATACAAACATACACAAATACACCACACTAACCTACCCACCAAATTCCTGACACAAGCATAAGAAATAACCTCTTTTTTCAACAAGAGGAACATGTTTTTTGGAGACTGACATTCATGGGTTAGATTAGTAAAGCAAAATCTGAGTATATTCCTCACATCATTTCCATAGATAATCAGAACTCAAAGGCAGTGATCTGATTTACGGTTTACTCCACTGATGGATTCAGGATTGGAACTGACTTGAGAGTGATGGAAACAGAGGATGGGCCTCTGAATCTGCAGGTCTCTGGGGGTGTGATTTGATGTACATATCTTTCCTAGCCTTCCTTTGTCCATTCTGCTTTTCAACACATCATACAATGAGCAGCATGGTGGCCTCATCGTCTCTTCCATCATAATAGCAAAGACCTATTTATATACTACTAGGAAGTCAGGAAACAACATTAAAGATATATTCAAATTATCTTATCTTCTTTATGTTCAATAATTAAAGTAAGGAAAATCTAGTGAGTAAAGTATTATGTGTGAATCTGGAGCCCCATAAACACATAACTCATTAAGGAGAATTATTAGCATTTTATTGTATACTAATCCTGTGCTGGATATTGGGAAATCTCAAATAACAATCTACAGCAAACCATTATATAAAACAACAGATACATATGTATTCCTGAGTCCCAGAAATAATTCCAATTTAAATTGCCAACTGCTGTAGACTCAGCTTGTGTTCGACTGTTGTCCAGTATATCCAAGGCGCCCTCAGAGTGAGAACTCCTAACTCTGGGGGAGCTCAGCTCTTTAGGCTTCAGAATTCCTTGCCCTACTTATTCATCCAGATAGAAGTCCTCAAGAATGGTCCTGAGAACAATTTGCCTCTAAAGGTGATCGCAGAATGTACCCTCATTAGAACAAACATTTCCGCATCTTCATATGATCCTGAGGTTGTGGAGTTGACAGATCCAGGGGATTTGGGGGGGGGGGTGTGACGGGGTAATGGGGTGGTGGAGAAAGTGAGAGATGAACCACAAGGTGAGCATGGCTCATAGCTGGAGGCCGTACAGTAACAGTACCTTATCTATAGACCACCAAAGTAGCGGGTCAGAGAAAGAAAACGGGGAAGAAAGAAATTCAAGAAGAGTTTTTTAATTCCTGACTAAACTAAGGCATTGTCTTGTGTTCAAAAATAACAAGGCACAACAGACGCCACAATAAAAAAATAAATCTGTAACAAACACTATTGCAGGGACAGGAAGAGTGATTGGATAAGGAGGAAAACTTTCAGTGTTGCTAATGTTGAAGGCACACTTCTTAACTAGGAATGGTGCTGCTTTTCTGAAGGCAGTAAACCGAAATGCCTGACCCCACCTAGAGTCATCTGAGGCCATCAAGCTCCTGGCTTCTAACCCTGCCAAGACTTCCCTTGATAATGGACTATTACCTAGAAGTGTAGCTAAATTAACCATTTCCTCAAATTCATTAGGTCAGTATTTTATTATAAATGAATGAATGAATGAATGAATGAATGAATGAATGAATGAATGAATAAATAGATAAATAAACAAACAAATGCTCCTGCCAGTTTGTCGATGAATGCATGTAGCAGAACTGTCCTCGAATGAATAAAGATTTCAAGGAGCCAATCACTGGTCAAGTAGGCAAGACATCCTGGTCAGAGAAAGGAAGAGGGGAAGCGGGAAGAGAGATACTTACTTTTTGATGGGAGAGAGCAGCAGGGATAAAAATGTAGGTTCAGGTGGCAGATCCACTTGGATCTGCTGCCAGAGGACTTGTATCTTAGAATAGCTTGCAAATTAGGATGTTAGTTGCTGTGCTTAACAATTGTGTTATCTTTGGATACTTTTTAATTTTTTTCCAATTTTTTTATTAGGTGTTCTAAACTAAGTTTGTGTGGGGTTTTTTTTCCTTCTCAACTGGGTTCCAGAGAGAAAGGTACAGTGGCAAAGCGTGGGTTTGGGAGAAGGACATTCCAACTAGCCGTGGGAATTTGGAAGTGTGGGACTAGTGTGGCAACGACCTACCAGGGGAACTTAGCAAGCCAAGTGGAGAGATTTCAGAGCTCTGGATCAGGGGCTCTGCCAGGCTGAGAATAGCCCGGCCTGTCCACTGGTGCCTGGCTGGCATAGTGTGGATTTCATGCAACAAATGCAGAGAGTATCTCAGCTCCCAAACACCGGGAAAGCATTTCAGTATGCAGAGTCAATAAATGTTTAATCCCATTAATTAACAAACCACACACACACACACACACACACACACACACACACACACACACACTTACTTTGGGCAGGATTCCTCACTACATTCAGGAAAGTAATGTTGGTGCAGGTTTGAGAGTAGTAGCTCTGTTGAGCATCCTTTCAAAAGTTCCTGACGTTATATTTCTCTTCTATTTTCCCCAAGACTTCAGTAAAATCTTGTTAAACATCACAACCAGTTTTCCAGAGATTTCTACAGAGAACTGAAATGCCAGCTATGTGCATGAGACTAGATTGAAGTAGTTATGACCAACAATAGCAGTCATAGCAGCCTGAAAGAAGGAAGAATTAAGAAACATGATAGGATTGGAGAGATGATTCAGCAATTAAAAGCATACTCATTTCCTCTAGAGAACCCAAATTCAGATCCCAACACCCATGTCAAGTAATTCACCACCTTCTGTAACTCCAGACCGTCTGATACCATGGGTGCCTGCATACAAGTCCACAAACATATATTTAAAAAAAAAAAAAAACATTTTTTTAAAAGAAGAAATATTGTATTGCACAGTAAAGACCAAACTGTAATCTTTGAGCAGAGTAGAGAGCAGCATACTGTATTCTGTATCTAGATAGTTGTTGGATATGGTAAACAATGATGATAAAAGGTGTCTATGCCTCTCCTAGAGATTGCCAGCTTTCTAGAATATGTGACTCTGGTATAAAACACTGCGAACATTCTGCCATGAGAGAGAATGCCAGCTATATAATGTTCACTTGAAGGAAAGGTCCTACAACACGCCAGCACTGATTCCTAGGATAACTAGATTAAATACTACACACTTAAAAGCAAATGCTCAGATTTTTATTTTTAATAATACAGTTATTCATATCTCATCTCCATTTTGGTGCATTTTGAAAATTTTAAAAATCTGTCACTTAAAAGAATCTAAAGGGTGTAGAGACCACAAACTAAGTATATGTGTTCACCTGTTAATTTTAACTTCTTAAATGTAGTAATTCACACCTAATGTTTTCATTAACATCTGTTAAAGGGAAAACTGTTATTTCCCAAATGCTTGAATAAATAACCTCAATCCTTTACACAGTTGGGTTAGAGAAAACTAGTTCAATTCCCTAGCAAACCCAGAGCTCCTTTGACCTTCAGTCTGAGGAATAAGTGGGCAGGTATTATGCATAAATTAGCAAGTGTGGAGAGGGCAACAGTAGAGAATACAAACAGGAAAGAGTAGTCCGAAGAGAACAAGGACTCTTGCTTTCCTTTCTTTCATTTCCAACAACAGTGCATCTCTCAGAGCATTTAAACCATTAATGAGCACTATCCCGGTTACCCCTATGTGTATGTGTGTTGTATGTCAAATCTCTTTAAAGTAAATTACATCACCCAGGTAGGGTGATGCCACCTTTAATGGAAGCACCCAGAAGACAGAGGCAGGCAGCTCTCTGTGAGTTCAGTGTCAGCCTTGTCTACATAGAGAGCTCCAAGCCAGTGAGAGCCACACTGTGAGACATTGTCTCAAAGAAAGAAATCAAGGAGCTGACTTCACAGCCAGTTCTTAACCTGATGGCACTGTGTAACTGCCTGCTTTATCCCAATCAATTAGTGACACTTCCTGGAGAGTGCTCAGACCTGGGAATTGATTTACACATAACTCCACCAAAATGGCTCAAGAAACTTAATAAGGTATCAGGTATCCCTTAAGGGCTGGTAACGTTTAACCTGGAATGTCTGTAATATCCTGGTGGCCTGCAAGCAAGATAAGAATACTCCATAGCCAAATACTCGGTGGAGACAGAGACCAAAATAGAGATATCCACCCGATCGTCCTCTTGGAGTTCAGGAACACTCTTAGAACAGGGGGAGGAAGAATTATAGGAGCCAGAGGATTCAAAGAAACCACAAGAACCTGGCCCAGAGAATCAACTAAGCTGGGCTCATAGGGGCTCACAGAGAATGAATCAGCTAGTCAGGGAGCATGCATGGGTCCTCTGTGTATAAGTTATGGTTTTTAGCTTGATCATTTCATGGGACTCTCAACAGTGGGAGTCGGGAGGGGGTCTATCTGACTCCTTTGCCTGCTTCTTGGACTCTTTTCCTCTTACTGTGTGGCCTCTTCTAGCCTTGATATGAGGGTCTCCGCCTAGTCATAGTGTATCTTCTTGTACTGGGTTAGGTTGATATCCCAGGTTCACATATATGTATCTCACCCATATAACCTACATGTTACTTGGGTTATTCTCAAAGGTATTGAGAGTAAGAATTTTATTTATACCTAAGGAAAAACTGAAATGAAAATTTTTACCTAAAATTTTGTTGGTTAGGACCTTAATACAACTGATATTCCCTTTGGACTATAAAGGAGTTCAAGAATGTACATTGAAAAATTTTAAAATGGATTATAAGGCAACTATATCCTTATTAAATATATCTATATATATTTAATATATATATAGTTAATATATATATACATATATATATGTGTGTGTGTGTGTGTGTGTGTGTGTGTGTGTGTGTGTGTGTGTGTGTGTATAATACCCAAGATACACTTTGCAAAACACA
>NC_034602.1:71719686-71725999 GCF_900095145.1 Mus pahari | reverse complement strand
GGCATGAGCATTAGTATCTAGGTTTGGTGGCTGATGATGGGATGGACTCCCGAATGGGGTACTCTCTGGATAGTCCATCCTTTCATCTTAGATCTTTCAAATGGCTTTTTTTCTATCCAACGCATTATTGAGAAAGCAAATCTGCCTGATTTCTTATAATTGTGTTTCTTAAAAATTGTGCCATATTTTGCATCTTTCACCAGTACATAATACATCTAACTCTAGCTGTTTGTTTGTTCTGTTGGTTAAGAAAACATATCTGTGGTTGCTTACTTGCACAAAGATTCTTACAGATGTATCACACTTGACAGTTTCATTGCTGTCAAGGATAACAGTACAGCTCATGCAAATGTCCGCTACTGTCAAAAGACAAGGGTATCTCATGCCCTAGATGCCATCTTTCACAGGAAATTACACTGATCTGAAACAGGGATTTCTAGAAGTAGAGAGGAGAGGTTTCTTGATTAATCGCATTCTTCAAAAATTGTCCATCAATCAATAGAGGGGGGGGAAAGGCCTTTAAATTTCAGGTTGCTTCTTTTAGCACATACATATGGTCATGCCAAATTTTCTCGAATAAGATCAGCCCAAGGATATTAATAATCACAAGGGCAGGTTCTGAACAATGTAGTCAACTTCATTCATTCTGTAGAAGTCTATTAACCAAATCACATGAATGAGATGAAAGCATGCTAACTCTGATTTTAAGTTGTATGTTTTGAAGATGTGGGAAAAGGATAAAAGGCTTGAAAATAAATGCGCCTAGACAGGTCTAAAATTTAAACTGGAATCTGAATTCATCACACATATTTAAATGAAAAAAACATGTTGTGATAAATCACACTAATGTTTTTAAAATTCACACCCAGTAGGAATATAACTTCTAGGATTCTCTCACTATATTTAGTGTGAATATCTAACTCAGCTGAGACGAACTCTAAGTTGTCTGGTAACTAATAAGCCGGGGACATTTGCTTTGAGAGTAACCAGAGTTGCTGGCATGTTTTCTTTCCTTTGTGCCCTGCCATACACTTTTTTTTCTTAATACCAAGATACATTATATCAAGGAAGCTGTTCTTGTACTAGAGTTAAAAAAAAAAAAATTAAATCTATCATATTAGGCTATTGACTGGAACACTTCTATGTCATTATTCACATTTTTAAAAATATTACTCCATATCACAAAGGCAAGACTGTTTTATAAAATATAAGCCCCAGTTCGTGAGAAATGGGGTTAAAAAGTAGTTACTCATTTATGAGTAGGGTAGGGTTTAACCTATAATCCTTGGCAGCCTATTGTATCAATGGGCTTTTCAGAACTTAGATGTCTTCCATGACAAAAAGATATACCAGGAAAAATATCACATTCCTTTTTCTCTGAAGCTAATAGAATAAGAAGGTAACGATTTAGGAGGCATTTGTGTGTCTGGGGCTCTGTGTGAGTGAAGTGTTAGATGAATTGGCTAACAAAGAGCCTATGCTTAAATCTGTAACTGAACTGGAAAAATATTGTCACTAATGGAAAAAGGGGCAGAGGCTTTACATCTTTCCCGTATTCCATCTCACCATGAAGTCAATGGGGCGAGAATTATAGGCAAGTACAGGACAGAGATTCATGGCTGAGAACTTGCGGAGAAACAGCTTAACATCTTAGAAAGATCGGAGACAGCATCCCCAGCCATTCATTATCTAAGAGTCACAATAGAATGCATTGGATTGAATCTGCTCCGCACCAAACAGGGAGTTTTGAGCTAGAGGCAATATCATGCAAGACTCTGAGAAGAGTTTTGGGGATGAGACAGCATAGGGTCCTTGACTGGTTCTATCACTCCAGTGTTTTGTAGTCTTGGCAATGCCAATTAATGTTTCTTAGCTTTCATTTCTTCATATTGACAAATGGAGCTGGTAGCACAATGCTGAAGTGCACCTGAGCCTGTAAGTCAATTTCTGCTGCCTTCAAAACTGCACTGATGAACCTTACATATCGACTTACAATAACATCCTGCAAGTCACTGATTGATTTAATCGTTACTGTAGTCCATTAGTTACTGATAGGCTTCTTAACATCTCTGAGTGAAGATCTGCTGTTCCAAGTGATGACGTTTAAAATTGTGCAGTAAGTCAAATACTATCTGCTTGCCAGTTCCTTTAGGGAAGGTAAAAATATTCACAGTCTCACATAAAACACAATCTTCTCTGATAAACCCCCAATGTGAGATGAAGTACGTGCCATTTAAGAGAAACAACAGGGAGCATTGAGTTCTGTATCTGGACATTATTAAAAGGGAATTTTTGTCCTGTGATCCTGATAGAACTTCATGTACCATTTCAGCGTACTCATCACTGTAACTGAAGATGTTTCTCATGTAAACAATGCCTCAGTCTTTACTTAAGACAGATGCCATGACTTGTGATATCTAGGGATCATTCTCAATTTGAAAATTCATTGTAATAAGTGGGTTTGTTTTTCATGCATTGAGAACACAAAGATACATTAACAATTGAAAACTGAAAACCACCATATGGTTTAAATTACTATGTTCTACTTAATCTTGAGACTACATTCAAAATGAAAAACTACTCTGTCCTGCTTCTTTTTCTTCTACCACACCTGATGCGTTAGCACTTCCCAATCTGCCCTGGACTTCTTTGGATGCTCTGTGCTTTCTGTGAGTGTTCAGGTGGTCCTTTGTCCAACTCATGCAAAGGTCAGCCTAACTGATATCTTTTAAGGGATCTTTGTAAAGTCTCCTCTTAGAAGACTTCCCTATTTCATGCAAAAGTCTATAAAGTCGTGGTCTTCATCCTCCGGTTTTGATTTAGAACGTGACATTTTTATTTACAGGTAACGAATGATGCTTTTTGTTTGTTTGCAGCACTAAGAGTTGAATCCATGACTTACCCATTTCGTACAATAGTGCTGTCACTGAGGGACAAGATTAGAACAAAATTGAAGTGATCTTTCTTACGTGACTGATTGATTGTACATTTCCAGCAATTAGCGATACAGTCTAGACACAGTAGGCTTCATGACTAGGGATTGGCCTAAGAAAGTGGGAGAACACTAGGCTTATTTCCTAGAGTACTTTGGAGGGAGAGAAAATACAACAAATTACTCATTACCTATTTACTTTCAGTGTTCAGTGTTATATTCAGTCTTGATAATGCAAAGAAACCTAATGCCATTTTCCTGACATTTTTCTTTCGAGAGACTAATTTGCAGTCATGAGTAGGAGAGGTAAAGGTTGAGGACAGGGCACAGTTATCTTCACTTCACATCTGGCTAAGAAAATACCTCCCATTGTAATAACACAACCAGTAATGCCTGCAGACAAAAAGTCTTTCCTGAGCTAATGTCAAGAAGTTAAATTTCAAATAAACTGAAGTTGAGTGATAGGTAAAAAAAAAAAAAAAAAAAGGCAGTGTGCTACTTTCCTAGGAAGACTTATTAAGTTTTATTATTCAGTGTCACAAAAATATATAACTAGCTTGCTGTAGGAAACAAACTTCAAAAGCTATGCCCCTCTTCAAGAATTTAACATTGAACAATGTTTTCATAAAACTATAATTCTCACCTAGCACTTACAAAAATTATTTTAACTTTTATTTCCAACATAATAATTGCTTTCATTGGCTAGTAATGTTTTCCCTATAAATAAACAGATACACAAATAGAAGAAAATCTGCAACAGAATGATCAAGGAAACCCAGAAGTATGATTTTTTTCATCTCCTATATCATTTCTTTTTGATAATGTAGTTTAAGTAATTTTGTTTTTTATACATGCTCTCTAATCCATTGATTTCCAGGTCATTAAAAAGGAAATGCCAGACTTAAATAAAAATGTAGTATTCTAAGTCAAAATCGGAGTATAAACACTGTGACATTGCCTCTGTGCACAGGTCCTGCCAGGGGAGAGCTGGTCTCCAGGGAGTGCTCTGACTCCTAGGATTGGAGGTGACATTACCGTTTTCTCTCCAGTGACTGTCTATGGTGGGATCAGCCAGGAGCACACAGGGAACAGACTCAGTGGAGCAGCTGGTACAGGGTCCTTCCAGACTCAATCTGCACCCAGGAGTTGGGGCTGTACCTCAGCCCTATGTGTAAGGGTCCTGCCAAGAGAAAGCCAGTCTCCCAGGAGTGGTGACACAGGCTTAAAGGCACACAGAAGGGACAAGCTCAAGCCAGAGACAGCAAGATGAGCTAACACCAAAGATAACCAGATGATGAAAGGTAAGCACAAGAACCTTACTAACAGAAACAAAGGTTACTTGGTATCATCAGAGTCTATTTCTCCCACAACAGCAAGTCCTGGATACCCAACAAACTGGAAAAGCAAGATTTGGGTTTAAAATCACATCTCATGATGCTGATAGAGGACTTTAAGAAGGACATAAATAACTCCCTTAAAGAGATGCAGGAGAACACAGGTAAACATGTAAGTGCATTTAAAGAGGAAGCAGAGATCACTTAAAAAATTACAGGATAACACAAACAAACAGGTGAAGGAATTGAACAAAACCATCTAGGATCTAAAAATGGAAGTAAAAGCAATAAAGAAGTCACAAAGGGAAACAACTCTGGAAATAGGAAACCTAGGAAAGAGATCAGGAGTCATAGAGGCAAGCATCACAAACAGAATACAAGAGATAAAAGAGAGAATCTCAGGTGCAGAAGATACCATAGGAAACATTGAAACAGAAGTCAAAGAAAATACAAAATGCAAAATGCTCCAACCCAAACATCCAGGAAATAATGAGAAGACCAAACCTAAGGATAATAGGTATAGATGAGAGTGAAGATTCCCAAATTAAAGGGCCAGTAAATATCTTCAACAAAAGTATAGAAGAAAACATCCCTAACCTAAAGAAAGAGATGCCCATGAAGATACAAGAAGCCTACAGAACTCCAAATAGATTGGACCAGAAAAGAAATTCCTCCCATCACAGTATAATCGAAACACCAAATGCACAAAGCAAAGAAAGAATATTAAAAGCATTAAGGGGGAAAAGGTCAAGTAACATATAAAGGCAGACCTATTAGAATTACACCAAAATTCTTGCCAGAGACTATGAACGCCAGAAGATCCTGGACAGATATAATACAGAACCTAAGATAACACAAATGTTAGCCAGGCTACCAGCAAAACTCTCAATTACCATAAATGGAAAAACAAAGATATTCCATGACAAAAACAAATTTACACAGTATATTTCCACAAATACTGCTCTTCAAAGAATAATAAATGGAAAACTCCAACACAAGGTGAAAAAAAATACACCCTAGAAAAGCAAGAAAATAATCTTCTTTTAACAAACCAAAAAGTAAATAGCCACATAAACATAAGTCCACCTGTAACAACAAAAATAACAAGAAGCAACAATAACTTTTACTTAATATCTCTTAATATCAATGGAATCAATTCCATGATAAAAAGACATAGACTAAGAGACTGGATACATAAACAGGAACCAACATTTTGCTGCATATAGGAACGCCACCTATATGACAAAGACAGACACTCCCTCAGAGTAAAAGGCTGGAAAAAAATTTTCGAAGCAAATGATCCCAAGAAACAACCTGGAATAGCCATTCTAAGATCTAATAAAATTGACTTTCAACCTAAAGTTTTCAAAAACGACAAGAAGGGACACTTCATACTACCAAGTTCATCTACCAAGAAGAACTCTCAATTCTGAACATCTTTGCTCCTAATGCAAGGACATCCACATTCATAAAAGAAACTTTGCTAAAGCTCAAAGTACACATTGAACCTCACATAATAATAGTGGGAGACTTCAACACTCCACTCTCAGCAATGGACAGATCATGGAAATAGAAAATAAACAGAGACACAGTAATACTAAAAGAAGTTATGAACCAAATGGATTTAATGTATATCTATAACATAATTTATCCTTTTACAAGAGAATATACTTTCTTCTCAGCACCACATAGTACCTTGTTCAAAATTGACCATATAATTGATCACAAAACAGGCCTCCACAGATACAAGAAGATTGAAATTATCCCATGCAGCCTATCATCATGGACTAAGGCTGGTCTTCAATACCAACAATAATAATAGAAAACCCACATACACATATAAGCTGAAGAACACTCTACTCAATGATAACTTGTTCAAGGAAGAAATAAAGAAAGAAATTAAAGACTTTTTAGGGTTTAATTAAAATGAAGCCACAACATACCTAAACTTATATGATACAATGAAAGCAATCCTAAGAGGAAAACTCATAGCTCTGAGTGCCTCCAAAAAGAAAGTGGAGAGAGCATACACTAGCAACTTGACAGC
>NC_034602.1:71692178-71719433 GCF_900095145.1 Mus pahari | reverse complement strand
GAAGAAGAAGAAGAAGAAGAAGAAGAAGAAGAAGAAGAAGAAGAAGAAGAAGAAGAAGAAGAAGAAGAAGAAGAAGAAGAAGAAGAAGAAGAAGATAGGCCCAAGAGGAGTAGAAGGCAGGAAATAATCAAACTGAGGACTGAAATCAACCAAATGGAAACAAAAAGAACTATACAAAGATTCACCCAAACCAGGAACTGGATCTTTGAAATAATCAACAGGATAGATAAACCCTACCAAACTAACCAGAGGGCACAGAGACAATATCCAAATCAACCAAGTCAGAAATGAAAAGGGAGACATGACAACGGAAAATGAGGAAATCCAAAAAATCTTCAAATTCTACTACAAAAGCCTATATTCAACAAAAATGGAAAATCTGAATGAAATGGACAATTTTCTAGACAGATACCAGGTACAAAAGTTAAATCAGGATCAGATTAATAACTTAAACATTCCCATATCCCCTAAAGAAATAGAAGCAGTCATTAATAGTCTCCCAACCAAAAAAAAAAAAAAAAAAGCTCAGGACCAGATTGGGTTACTGCAGAGTTCTATCAGACCTTCAAGAAGACCTAATTCCAATCCTCCTCAAACTATTCCATAAAATAAAAACAGAAGGTACTCTACTCAATTCATTCTATGAAGCCACAATTAACTCTGATACCTAAACCACATAAAGACCTAACAAAGAAGGAGAACTTCAGACCAATTTCCCTTATGAATATCGATGCAAAAATACTCAATAAAATTCTTGCTAACTGAATCCAAGAACACATCAAAACAACCATCCATCATGATCAAATAGGCTTCATTTCAGGAATGCAGGAATGGTTTAATATACGGAAATCCATCAAGGTAATCCATTATATAAACAAACTCAAGGAAAAATAACCACATGATCATCTCATTAGATGCTGAGGAAGCATTTGACAAAATCCAACACCCCTTCATGATAAAAGTCATGGAAAGATCAGGAATTCAAGGCCCATACCGAAACATAATGAAGCCAGTATACAGCAAACCAGTGGCCAACATCAAACTAAATGGAGAGAAACTCAAAGCAATCCCACTAAAATCAGGGACTAGACAAGGCTGACCACTCTCTCACTACCTATTCAATATAGTACTCAAATTCCTAGCCAAAGCAATTAGACAACAAAGGAGATCAAGGGGATACAAATTGGAAAGGAAGAAGTCAAAAGAATCACTATTTGCAGATGATATATGATAGTGTACTTAAGTGATCCAAAAAAATTCCACAAGAGAACTCCTAAACCTGATTTAAAAAAAAAAAAAAAGAAAAGAAAAGAAAAAAGAAAAAAGAAAAAGAAAAAAAAACATTCAGGAAAGTGGCTGCATATAAAATAAACACAAAGAAATCAGTGGCCTTCCTCTACTCAAAGGATAAACAGGCTGAGAAAAAAAATAGGGAAATAACACCCTTCACAATAGAACAAATAATATAAAATACCTTGGTGTGACTCTAACTAAGCAAGAGAAAGATCTGTATGATAAGAACTTCAAGTCACTGAAGAAAGAAATTGAAGATTTTAGAAGATGGAATGATCTCCCATGCTCATAGATTGGTAGGATTAATACAGTAAAAATGGCCATCTTGCAGAAAACAATCTACATATTCAATGAAATCCCCATCAAAATTCCAACTTAATTCTTCACAGAGTTAGAAAGGGCAATTTCCAAATTCGTCAGGAATAACAAAAACCTAGCATAGTGAAACTATTCTCAACAATAAAAGATGTTCTGGGTCACCATCCCTGACCTCACACTGTACTACAGTGTTATCATGATAAAAACTGCATGGTATTGGTACAGTGATAGGCAGGTATATCGATGGTATAGAACTGAAGATCCAGAAATGAATCCACATACATATGGCCACTTGATCTTTGACAAAGGAGCTAAAACCATCCAGTGGAAAAAAAGACAGTATTTTCAACAAACGGTGCTGGTTCAATTGGCAGTTAGCGTGTAGAAGAATGCAAATTGATCCATTCTTATCTCCTTGTACAAAACTCAAGTCCAAGTGAATCAAGGACCTACACATAAAACCAGTTACACTGAAACTAAAGAGTAAGTGGGGAAGAGCCTAGAGCACATGGGCACAGGGTAAAATTTCCTGAATAGAACACCAATAGTTTATGCTCTAAGATCAAGAATTGACAAATGGGACCTCATAAAATTGCAAAGCTTCTGTAAGTGAAAGGACACTGTCAATAGGACAAAATGACAACCAACAGATTGGGAAAAGATCTTTACCAACCTAATTCCAATAGAGGGCTATTATCCAATATATGCAAAGAACTCAAGAAGTTAGACTCCAAAGAACCAAATAACCCTATTTAAAAAATGTGGTACAGCTAAAGAAAGGATTCTCAACTTAGGAATATTGAATGACTGAGAAGCACCTAAAGAAATATTCAACATCCTTAGTTATCAGGGAAATGCAAATCAAAACAACCCTGAGATTCCACCTCACACCAGTCAGAATGGCTAAGATCAAAAGCCCAGGTGACAGCAGATACTGGTGGTGAGGATGTAGAAAAAGAGGAACACTCCTCTATTGCTGGTGGAATTGCTAGTTAGTACAACCTCTGTGGAAATCAGTTTGACAGTTCCTCAGAAAATTGGACATATTACTACCTGAGGACCCAGCAATACCACTCCTGAGCATATACCCAAATGATACTCCAACATATAGTGGACACATGCTCCACTATACTCATAGCAGCCTTATTTATAATAGCCAGAAGCTGGAAAGAACCCAGATGTCCCTCAACAGAGGAAAGGGTACAGAAAATATGGTATATTTGCACAATGGATTACTATTCAGCTATTAAAAGCAAGGAATTCATGAGATTCTTAGGCAAATGAATGGAACTAGAAAATATCATCCTGAGTCAGGATGTGATTTTGTAACCCAATCACACACACACACACACACACACACACACACACACACACACACACAAACATACATGGTATGTACTCACTGATAAGTGGATATTTGCCCAGAAGTTCAGAATACCCAAGATAGAATTCACAGACCACATGAAGCTCAAGAAGAAAGAAGACCAAAGTATGGATACTGTGGTTCTTCTTAGAAAGGGGATCAAAATACCCATGGGTGGAGATACAGAGACAAAGTGTGGAACAGAAACTGAAGGTTTCAGAGACTGTCCCACCTGGGGATCCATCCCATATACAGTAACCAAACCAGACACTATTATGGTTGCCAACAAATGCTTGCTGACAGGAGCCCAATATAACTGTCTCCTGAGAGGCTCTGCCAGTGCCTGACAAATACAGAAGAGGATGCTTATAGCCATCCATTGGACGAAGCACAGGGTCCACATGGATGATCTAGAGAATGTACCTAAGGAGCTAAAGGGGTTCGCAACCCCATAGGTAGAACAACAATATGAACCAACCAGTACCCCCAGAGCTCCCAGGGATTAAACCACCAACAAAAGAGTGCACATGGAGGGACCCATGGTTCCAGCCGCATATGTAGCAGAGGATGGCCTGTGGAACATCAGTCAGAGGAGAGGCCCTTAGTCTTGTGAAGGCTGGATGCCCCAGTGTAGGGGAATGCCAGGACAGGGAAAGGCGACTGGGTGGGTTAGGGAGCAGAGGGAGAGGGGATGTGATAGGGGGAGTTTCAGAGAGGAAATGTGGAAAGACGATAACATTTGAAATGTAAAAATAGAAAATATCTAATTAAAAAAAAGACTGCGTGTCATAAAATTTTGCATGAAAAGGGATTCCCAATAGTTAATTTAATTCTCATGCATATGGAAGCCACAAGGTCTGATATCAATGTCTCACAATTTCTCTATACCAACTCCAAATCTATATCACTGAGAAGTGAAATAGTTAAATAGATTAATTCATTTGTGATGAAGCCTTTAGGTTGTTCTTGATGTTGTTTCTCAGGCAACTGGTCAAAATGTTGCCAACAGTGTGCCTCAGTAGTACATGGTATTTACAGCTATGCCACTCCTTTGGAGAGTAGAGTATTCTTCACCAATAAGTTGATTCAGTGCTGTCAACTTTTGACACTCTCCTGTAGTTTCTGTGAACATAACAAAAGACAATTCAATGCTGTTTCAGTTATTTTATATAAAAGTTGCCAATATTATTTGTGTCCTTTTCAGGAATATTGGAAATAGGAAAAAGAAAAATAAGTTGTAGAAATTTGGCAAATGGAAGAAGCAAAAAAGCTAGTTCAGAACAGGGACGGTAAGTTTCTGACGTACAACAATGTCAGCAGGGATGTAAGCAGAGAGATTTGTCATGGATAAAGTTATCAACTAAATGAGTAGTTATAGAACCTGAGGAACAGGAAAATGGTAAGGATAGCTTTATTATTTCTGTCATAAGTTATAAATTGAAGGCTATTTCTATACATTAATGCATAAAGTCAGATGAGTAGATTTGGACTGTGGCTAAGGTGATAAGAAGAGAGATAAAGGATTTGACTTCATTAGTTAAACAGGGCATGTGCGCTCCAGGTATAAAATACCGCCCACAGGACAAAAGAAGTTTGGCTTGCTAATTTGTGATCTGAAAGGTGTCTGAACACCAGTATTTATAAAAGTTTGGCTGACCGGACGACTCTCCCAAGACCGTGCCCTCAAACTAGTAAGAATGTCATACGACCCTTGAGGTGCTGCTGATCCGAGTCTCAGTCTCAAAGGTATTGGGAACGTCTCCTTATGCCTGCTTCACTCTAGCACTCCCACACATCCACACTGCTCACCTGCCAAACACCTCTTCTGAATTTTGACACATTGCCAATCTCAATGTCACTTAAAAAGTGTCATCCATCATCCATTGCCTGCCTTTCATGAAACTCACGGTTTGCCTAGAATCCCAGGAAATAACAGCTTTTAAAAACTATATCAGCGATTTGACAGTCATCAGTTCATGTAAATCCTGTAAGCAGAGATACAATCAATGGAAGATAGAGAGTCGAGTTTACTGGATTCATCTGGATTCAGTTTTTTTAGGAGAAGTAAACACGTGTATTGATGCTAGAGGAGGACTGTGGTTATCACAGGAGGTGAAATACATTTACTTTTTAAGTTGCTAAAAAATATAGAGCTTTGTAACTTTGAGAAGGTAGAATCAATCTAAGAATGTTAATATATATTAAAGACATGTTCACTTGTCCATAGTTAAAAGGCATTATCAATCTACCTTTAACTGTTGTTTTAACTTATTTCTCTACTTTAGAACAAAGGTATTCTGGAATACATTTATAGCTATCAATGATGTCATTATATTTGAGAATGTGATCAATGATCAGCCTCACAAGTTTTCATGTAAGCTACATAGACTTTTAAAAGTAAATTCGCTCAGAGAATAGGTGAGAAAAAAATATGTAAATCATTAACTTAGCTTATTAACAGTCCAATAAGATAGGCTCACAGTTATAATTATAAGATGGCATATTGACTTCACCTTGGGAAGTTTCCATAAATCTAATGTCTCATTAAGAGTAAGTAAAATAAATTATATAAAATGTTAATGAGAAAATTTACTTTACTATTAATACATATCCAAGTTAGTCAGGAAAATGAGCTGACTTAGCAAGCAAAGTTGTTGCACTTCTTGCATCTATGTTCTGTGTGTGTGTCAATCATACACACACACACACACATATACACAGAGCATAAATGCTATTTATCTTTCAAGATGTCAAGTTCACAGGTCATAAAAGTCTAAAATATACACATTTATTTCTGAACTAATCTGAACATATTTTCTTAATTTGTTGGTATTAGCAATTTAGATGGATACTATCCTTTGATTCGTATTCCGTCTAATATATACAAACTAATAAAGGTACTATCTGTCAATGTAAAATAATAGTTGATGGAAGAGTGCTCCAATAGCATAGAGCAGAAAATATCCATAAATCTATGCTTAGGATAACATTTATTTCATCATTTTATCCAAAACAAAAGCTAAATAGTATACTTCAACTTTACACGAATGTTTATGAATTTTTCTTTGTTTTTCTTGCTGTAGCACTGGATTGCAAATTCATAAGATCTTCACCTTAAATTGGCACACACACATAAAATAATATATAGAATACTATCACTAAGCTTACCTTAGGGAAATAGAAATGTGTGTGCCTGTTTGTATTTACAAGTAAACTAGACATAGTGGTACGTGGCTATAATCTCAACACTCTGGTGGAGATGGGGGGAGTGTGTTCCCAGCTTTCCCGGGATTCATAGAAAGACCCTACCTCAAATAAAACATCTAAGAATAAATCAAAAACAAAGAAATACAGTGTCAGAACAAAATAACAGTGTCAGAAGTGACATATTTCTACTAATACAAAATGTTTTAAAAGAAATATTAAATTTTAAATTAACATTTATAAAGATATGCACAGCTTAAAGTTGATCAAAATGAACATATGAATATGAACTACACTGAAAGTAATTGTTAAAATAGCAAATTGAATATTTATGCTATATGAGATAGAAACTAAAAAGAAGTATATTGAATGAAACTCGAGAATGAGTAGAAATTAAATATTGAGAAGAGGCAAAACAAGATGTCAACTATTTCTAATCAATTTTGTAAATGAAACATAATCCTAATCAAAATCCCAGAGTTTATTCTAATTATTTGATATCTAAGAGAAGACATAGCCAAAGATATCTAATTGGAGAAGTAAAGGATGTATTTAATGAAATAGGAGAGCAAAATACTGACGTCAAATGTAGAAAGTGTGGAACAACAATATGATAAAGAGATTCAATGAAGGGCTTATATTGTTTTTTAATGAGTCTCATTAAAATGGACTTGGACACTAATTTAGAAGGGACAGTTTAGTTAACATTTTATATATAATTGCTTAAAAGTATTGAACAACAATGCACTGAGATCTAGTCTTCATATTGGACCTAAAAAATCTGAATATGTTAAAGCGCTGAAGATGTGAATGACCTACATGGTGTGTTTGCATGACTTAGTGGTAACAAATTCTTCTCAAATGCGACACGTTTTGATGAAAGAACAAAGTTCTCTTGTTAAAGGAAGTCAAAACAGAGTCAATTTTGCCACAAATTATGATTGATCATGCCTGGGAAAAGATTGAGGTTTCCTCAAGGACCATACTCCAATAAAGTAGTGACTATGTGGTGTTTTCATAGAAACAAAACAAAGAAAGATATAAATCAACTCATTTGTCAATGACAGTGGTGGGGACATCACCTAGGAGGACAGAAGGATGACAGAGTGTGAGAACTTTCTGCCCTAGGCCTCAGAAAGTCTCTGAGATTTTGGTTTTGTAGAAGCTAGTACAGTGACACTGGCAGTTGGAAGGGGTCAAGATACAAAAAGATAATTTGCAATTAAGCTCTGGACCTACAGCATTCCGATCTTTCTCTACAATCACTAAATCCTAATCTGTCTTTGTAGAACAGTCAAGCAAGTGTATCTGTTTTGCAAGAATATTCATACACTGGCAAATTTCTGAAGCCAGAAAAGAAACAATTGACTTGTGAAGTTCACCAAATTATAGATCTTCTGAAATATAAGAGAGATCATTGGAAAAAACAAAAAAGAGCTATCGTGTCAAAAAGAAGACAATATCTTTAATTTAGACAATAAACAGTGGCTTAACATTCTCAATGTATAAAATAGTCCTAAAAATAAAAATGAAATACAAATAATCGAATAAAAAATGTTATCCTAAATTAAATCATGATCTAAATCATTCATGGGTATTTTACTTTACTTCAGTACTTTTTTAATTGAACACTTCTTTCCATAGGCAAATAAAACTCTTCAATATATTTTAACATAGTAAACTGGTAGACTTGTCGAACAAAACCTGGTAGACCCTTAATGTCACTCAGAGAGTTCCCCAGTGCTTATGTCTGGAAACATAGTCCCCAAAGATTTGCCTGTGTATTTACAAAAATAAACACACAAGCTATCCACTTGATGGTTAGGAAAATAAATTACAAAGTATATCAATGTGTAGGAAAATATGGAACTAGTCACAATAATTATAGCTTTCCTATATAAAGTGAAACTAGCAATTTAAAAGAATAAGATAATTATTCTAAACATAAGAATGTACTCTGAACATATTTTTAACTTGAAAGATAAGGTTGGAGGGAGAAAAGTAGAAACAATAACTCATTTAATCATTCTATTTATATAAACAAGTGGATCATACATGTGGGAGCGGGTGTGTTTGTGTGTGCGTTCATCTGTTTTAAAATCCTTAGAAAGGGTTATTGTGAATAGACATCAGAGGAAACAGCTGATTTAACTTTTACATCTGCATGGTTTCAGTTTCTTATAATGAGGTGTTACTTGTGAAATCTCCCTAATTCAATCATGTTTATTTCAATAAGTTGATTAAGACTACAATGTTAAGCAAATCCGTTATCTCAGATTTTTAATTTTGTTATATATCGGTACAGAATCAGTGATCTTATCTAGTGGAATTATGAAAATTCCAAAGGCTATTACACCAAAGCTCTTGAGAACGACTTTCAGCTGAAATAAAGGAGTTGCCTGAATCCTTCCATATGTCAGCAAGAAGATGAGATAAATTCTGCCACTAAATCATGAGCGCCAAGGCAAGACAGCATATGGAAACATGTCTACTATAGTGATTTTGGAGAAAGTGTGACTCCTTCAAAGCAACAGAGATTTTCTGATTCCAAGTGGGATTCGGTGGACTGGGAGTCCCCAAAAAACAATAGCCTTCATCTTGGTCTACTAAAGACAACTGGGAATGTACATGTCAAAAGTTTATTAAACGTTTGTGAGTGAGGCATAAGGAAACATGAAACAATCTATGCCCTGCATAGCAGGGCTGGGTCCCATAAAGGTTTCCACTGAAGATCTTGTCTCCTGGTCATACCCTCCTGAATAGCTGCTAGGCAGCTATATGGAAGAAGAAAGGCAATAAGAAATTAGAACAGGCACTCAGGCCTCCAAACACCTCTGAGACTTCTTGTCTCTGACTAGAACAAAGCCTAGGACAAGATTCCCGTTGAGGTCCCTGCTCCTGAACTGCCTGACTTGTTTCTATCATCAATACCCAACTGCTAAGGACATTTTAAAAGTAAAAATCGTGATACAAGAGGTGTAGATTGCTTATATTTAGTTTATATGAGGTATAGAAACCAGAGATTGGGAGACGCAAAGCGAATAGAGTGTGGAGATGAAGATGCTCCTGTTATAGGCAAACTCAGGGAATCCAGGGGTGAACAGAGAGGGGGGCAGGGATCCATTGTGGGGATGGCAGCTGGGGAGGGGTATTAAATCTTGTTGGTTTGACCCACATGTATTAAATAAGCATCTTAACTGTCATCTGCCTCTACCACCCCTATTTCACCTACTTTTAAAATGAGACTTAGGATATCTCAGCCAGATTCAGGACTGCTACCAACTACAAAAATGACTTTGAGTCCCAGTTTTCACATGTGTGAGAGGGATCAATCATAGTCTCTGAAAAACTGAATTCTTGCAAAAGTAAAAACTCGGGCTAATCTGAGTTGTATTATTATTAATTTCTTATAACCCCTATGACTTTACCTGTGGTATATCATATTGCCTAAAAATAACATAGATGTAGCAGTCTGTAGGTAGAGTGTGTGTGTGTGTGTGTGTGTGTGTGTGTGTGTGTGTGTGTGTGTATTTTATATGTGAGTGTGTGTGTGTTTTCTGTCCTTTGGAAAAGATTATTAAGTCAGTCTTATTTTATAAAAGAACTTTTGTTAACAATATTTATAAAGGAGATCAGAATAAAATTCTGTTTCTAAAGATGCTTCATTTACTTTGAAATTATATTGTCTCCCTTTAAGTGATATACATTTTAATTGAGTATTCGATTACCTGTTTTTGAGAAGGGAAGAAAGGGAAAAAGAAACTTAATTTCTTGAAAAAGTTTTCATGCATCAGAGAGCATTGAATAAATGTCAATTGATTTCTCTTTGCTTGGCTGTTTTTAAGTCAACACAAGTGCACCCAGGCTCACCTCTAACGTACTCATTTCCCTAAACTCCTTCTTCCTGATGGGTCAGTTATGCACAGGTTATTCAGTCAAACATTCTCCATGAGGCATGGTCTTGGGTTTACTTGTCTGTATCAGGAGACTTGAGGAGAGTGGTCCATTCAGAATTATGCTTTTCTATCAAGAAAAAAAAAAAGAAAAAGAAAAAGAAAAAAAAAAAAAAACAAGCCCCGAAGCTCACTGGCAAAGCCTGAGTTTTTACAGAGGAGGAAAAAATCTTAAGAGGGTCAATTTGTTTATAATTGGCTTGGAAGATTGCCTTTCCTTCAAAGCCTCCTGGTGACAGACTTGCTTATTTTTCCTTCAGAACAATTATTTTAAATTAGAACCATGCATTTATGAGATTAGTGTGACACTGGGAATCCTTTTTGGAAAAACAAACAAAAACCATCTCTGATTATCAAACCTCAGATAACGGTGGATTTATAACCTAGGTTGTTTGGAAAGAAAGAAAATGTCTTTTTGTAAAAACTCACATCAAGTTCTATTCAAACTATGAAGAGAATAGTTAAATATTTACAGCCAGATTCTATACACCTCTCTTCTTCAAACCAATTAGCTTATTTGAACGGATGTTCAAATTTTCAACAAATCCTCTTCTCCCTCTTGAACTTCAACCATGCTATATGTCTTTAGAAAGGACGTAGACATAAAAATGTTCCTTTCTCATCTGCAAGGGGTTCATTTTCTAAAGCCTCTTCCCCAGAGGAAAAACTATCAGCCGTGAACGTAAGTGGACCATACTGCAGAGACCTAAAAATAAGTTTAATCACTCACGAGAGAAGAGTATAGGGGAACTTGCATACTACTCCACAGATGCACGCAGAGGTCAAGCATTCCTTTTGCACCCAGACCAGCACAATCCCTGCAGACTGGAGTGGCAGGCTGTCTGGGGAACACTTTTTCTTTGATTACTCCCCTCCTTTTGAGACTGGTATTGTGGAGAAGTAACAGCACAATAGCTGCAAGCTCTTTCTCGGGGAGACATTTATTTATGGCTAGCAGGGATAACAGCACCAAGGGGAGCCATCAGTGGGAGATTTGCATCTCACCTGCATATTCTTGCCCGGAGAATCAGGTTTCCCTACTTCTCAGATACTCCTATATCCCAACAAAGTGACCTATGTGTTGGCAGCCTTTTCTTCTTCCAAAACCCTCCAGCAAAAGCAAACGTCCTCTGAATAGGAGGCAAATGACAAAGCCACCACCCAAAGATACCATAAGGTTAACTTTTTTTTTTTTTTTCATATTGCATATGTGTTAGAGTCATGGAAAATGAGCAGTCGGGTGAGCCAATTGTTCACCAGTGTTAGAGCCTTTCAGATATTATTTGCACGAAGGATAGCCTTTTGGTGGCTGACACTTTTTCAAATTACTAATATCTTTCAAAAGTTACTGGCTACTACCAGCTCTTTGTTAATGAGCTGTTGTTCTGACTAATGGATCCTGTCTTCTGAACTGCATTTCGATGCCACTGACTTAACGCTTTTAAATTGTCTTCAAAAACATTTCTTTGCTTTCCCTATAAATCATGTTTTTTATAATTTCATAAATAAAAAGTGACACACAGATGGTAAATATAGGAGCATAATTTTGTGGGTGAGAAAGATAAATCCTATGTGCAAGTTAGGGATTTTAGAATCCCAGCTGTTGATTCAGCTGCCACAGCAAAATCTCCTAAATGTGGTATTAGTGCTAGCCATGAGGTGCTGAGCTCACTCCACAACCCTGTCTCTAAGACTGACCTAACATGAACTCAATTTGAAAAGCACCTCGTTTGCAATGTGCACAATGCCTGAAGGTCAAGATTGTATCACCTTTCCACACCTTGGGCTCACACAAATCCTGGGACAAGTCCAAGCAAAACTCACTTTTCCAAGTCACACCAAAAAGCGTGTAACAGATATTATCATATTCCTTACCCTAAAATCACTTCAGAATAACTGCCATGAGCGCAGAGACCTGTCTGTTTGGCTGACCGCTCTCACAGTGTCTATATGAAGCATCCCTGACAAGAACATCTCTGAGATTGGAAAGCTGGGATATTTGTTGCTCGCTTTCAAGGAAAACCAGAAATGTTTTACCTGGGAGATTTGGGTTGTTTCTGATCATAGCATCTTAGTGACTCATCAAAGCCCCAGGTTTAATGCTGAAGAGGTACTTCATCCTTTTTGAATACAAAGATGAGCCAAAAAAGGAAGAAAAATTCTAGTTCAAAAACTACTTACAGTATTTACATTTCTAAGAATTAGCTTTTGCTTTATTATTCAAATCTATTAAGTTAAAATAAAGCATTTGAAATAGCAAATAGAAAGATCACCACAGAATGAACCAACAGTAACAAATAACTATTACATTCCTGGAGAAGAAAGTCATAGTGTTGGCTATGGCTTGTCTGTCAGTGTCAGAATATAGTTTGACAAGAAGAACTTAAATACTGGATATGAATGTGAACAATCTTATGCAGTGTCTTGAGGGTTTTATGGGCTTTTTGGTTGGTTGGTTTGGTTTGGTTTGGTTTGTCGAGACAGGGTTTTTCTGTGTAACCCTGCCTGTCCTGAACTCTCTTGTAGATGAGTCTGGCCTTGAACAGAGATCCTCCTGTCTCTAACTTCCAGAGCACAGGCTTGCACTAGCCCTTAGGTTCTTAATTCGTTATTTCTTTGATACTCGTTGATGTACCAAAAAAGTTTCTACAAGCTTTCCAAGGTGAAAAATTAAAACTTAATTTTATAGAAAGGAAAATAGCTTTTGGCACTTTTGGAGACGTACCAAGTAAATGGTTACCCTCATGGGTATGTGAATACATGTGAGTCATGTTCCATGTGAATCCTGAAGGAAAGGATGGAGGAGGAAGGGAACAGGGAGGAATTAGCATGGGAAATCTGTCTTTGTCAGAATGACAGGGTTCCTTGGTAAAAGGGACACTTATTGAGAAGCCGTGGGGACATGAGAATAATTCAAAGAAATAAAAGAAAAGTGTCATAGGAATAATAGAAGCAAATCAGAGGGAATACACAGCAGCTGTGGTAAAAGTTCACCGGCCAATTGCTCCCCATTCCTATCTTAACACCTAAGGTTTACACGTTTTGTATAACATAAGAAGCACTCAAATAAGATTTCTCCTACTTTAAATATGATTAAAGTCTCTAAACTTTCGAAATCCGCTTCTTTAAATATTTCCTGAAAAAGAAAATCAAACTAAACAAAACACAAAGAAAGAAACAATGGCTCTCAGGGTGAGAGGCTAGCTCAGTGGTAGAGTACCTGCTTAACTTGCTAAAGCCCTGGGACTGCAAACAAACAACAAACAACAAACAAACAAACAAACCCAAATAACAGCTTAACTTGGCACAGTCTTACCAAGTAAATATGATACTATGCAAAGAATTTCTTAAATATTTTGGTATTTATTCTGTACCAAATTTAGGTAATTGTCAGTAATATAAATGAACCTGTAGGATCTTGTCTAACAGAACTGATATTAAGAGTTATAATCTGCCTTCAGAAAACCATTATGACAAAAAGGAGATATGTCATGATTTGAGAGAGAGAGAGAGAGAGAGAGAGAGAGAGAGAGAGAGAGAACATGAGCAGGCACATCACAGAGATAAAGGAAAGTATCAACAGGACTGCTGCCCATTAATTATAAGGTTAGGTTAAAATGGACTGTTAAAGTTACTCTTGTTCAGAGGTTCTAGAGATACACAAATTTAGGTTTGATTTATGGGAGGCCTGATCAAGTGTTTAATAGAAAAAATATTTTTCGTATTTCTCAGTATATGTTGAAAAATTATGCACAATTAAGTCCTAACAAGATTAAATCATTTCAAATTTTCTCAATATGTACTGAACCATTTTCTACCAGTCTTAAATTTGAAATTGGAATTGAAAAAAAATGAATAATAATCAGTTTGAGTTCCTATAATTATCTTCTTTTTAAAGGAAGTGCCTTCTAGTCAAAAGACTGAGAATATATAAATGACTATGGGACATCTTTATCTCCCACCCATTAACCCCTGCCCCAACACTCAGGGAACATCCTGGACAGGAGAAAAAAATATATAAAACCCACACATGTGGAGAAGAGAGGAAAAACACTGTCTTCAGAAACTAAGATGGTCATTGCACTCGTGCGCCCACAGGCTCTGGGAATGTCTACACAAGACTTGTAAAAAATCTATCCAGTCTAAAGTCCAGTATGGATGGGAAGGTAGCTCACAAGCTTCCATGACCTCTATTTGTGGAGCTCTTGGCAGATGATAGTCAGGACTAATTGTTGTTTTCTTTTAGGAATGCTATTGGTATACTATCCACAGCCTAGTAGATGGCCCTCCACCCATGTGCATATAGGTGGCACTAATTGTACTCAGTGGGCTATTTTTTTTTTTTTTTTTTTGAGAAGAAGATATGCAGTTGGAAGGGGAAATGTTCTGCAGGGACAGACATAACCTAGCGGGGAAAGGTTCTATAGATATGATCAAAGTATGTATATTAAAAGTTTTAAAGGAAGAGCTGTCTAGAGCTGTTTGCATAGCTTCGTCAGTGAAGGGCTTACTTTACAAACATAAGAACCTGAGTTTTATTTCTAGAACCAACACCCCAGGTGCTGGAAGCTCAGATGTGTAATGCTAGTACTGGAATGAAGTTATGCAGGTTCGTGTGGCTCACAGCCAGCCTATCTAGCTCACATACAGAGAGCCACAGAGAGACTGTTCATAAAGGGAACAGTAGACAGGGCTCAAAGAATCACACCCAAGGCTATCCTCTGGCCTCCACACATGTGAACACACACACACACACACACACACACACACACACACAAACATCTAGAAATCCCACAATCTGTCTACATTGAATTAAACTTAACTAATTCATCCATGATGATGAAAGAGACACCAGGGAAATGAAGGCGGAATGATGATTCTGCCCAGGACAAAGATGTGAGTCAGGGAGCTGCAGAGATGAGGAAACCGTGGAGCATTATGATGAGAAAGTCAGGTAGCTCACATCTTACACAGCTAAGATCTAAACCGGACTTTTTCTTAATGTATCATTTTCCTATCAATTATATTCTTCCGATGTGTACAAAGGGTTTAAAAAATTGCATCCAAATTTTCCTTAATATTCTACATATATCTACATTCACAATCCACAAATATTGCCAATGTAAGCATTTTTTTAAAAAAATTACATCTCAATGCTCTTGGCTCAACTTTCCCAGCTTTGTTAAAGCAATGTACCTTGGGTAGGGAAGCTAAGTCTGAGAATAGACACTTCTCATCTGCAAACACAGACACGGATCCGGATCCAGACCACTGGCTGTGTTGAAATAATGAGACGAGTGTAGATAGTGTCTTAAAATCAAGCTGGGCTGGAACATGGGATTCCTGGTTATTTCTTATGGACGACACAAGTGGACAAGAGAAGTGTTTCAAAATATGTCCAGGGGACCATATTGTAAGCTGGTGAGGAAAAAGAAAATGATTCATGGTAGACAGCTGGCAAATGAAAAAAATCATCCACACTATCACCAGTATGCTGTAAAACTTCCTGAGAAAAAGAGTTAACAAAATACCTACAGAATTTCACACTAGGAAAAGTTAGTTTTACGAGCATATACCAGTTGCAGAGGACACAACATTGCCTACATCACCGCGTTCGTGGATAACACACGCAGGGATTAATACTTCTAGGTGCTGTTCACACTGCTGGTTTCTCACATCCAGTGTTCTCTGACATTTCATGTGCCCAGCATATAGTCAGTGCAGTTGCATACCATGATATTGACTGGATTCAGCTGCCATCATCTATGCCTTTCTGTTTGGTGGTTGGGCCAATGGCACAGGTTGAAGCTTGTCCCTCTGTGTAGCTCCATTAATAAATAATAAGTCATGCATCACTGCTCAGGGAAGAGCGATCAATTCTGATTTCTCTTTGTCTTCTGAAAAGACCAAGACCATGCCCACATCAGAATTTTCTGGAACGGTTACAGGAGAACAGGCTCAATGGTAAAGATTGCTCAGTGTTCTTGTAGAGGACCCAACTTGGTTCTCTGCATGCATTTCAGGTGTTTCACAAACAACTGTAAGTCTAGCTGCAGGGAAATCTGATGTTTCTGGCCTCCTTAGATGCTCACACTTAAGGGCACATGGTGTCTCTCTCTCTCTCTCTCTCTCTCTCTCTCTCTCTCTCTCTCTCTCTCTCTCTCTCTTTTTTTTTTTTTTTTTTTTTTTCGAGACAGGTTTTTCTGTATTGCCCTGGCTGTCCTGGAATTCACTTTGTAGACCAGGCTGGCCTCGAACTCAGAAATCTGCCTGCCTCTGCCTCCCAAGTGCTGGGATTAAAGGTGTGCGCAACCACCGCCTGGCAAAAACTCATATTTTTTAAATGAAAAAAAAAATCTTTGAAAAACTGCAGGTAAAGCATCTTCAACTTGAAAAAAAATATTGCATAAACAATTAAAAAACATTCTTTTTAAATGTCATATTATTATTATTCATGGCATAGACCAGAAAAACATGCAGGAAGACACAGTCACTTTGGACCCCATCAAAGGGATTCAGACATGTCAGCCAGATGTTGACATTAAAGGTGCATCGATAAACTAACTTCAGCCTGAGGAAATGACTGTGGCTGGAAAGCCCTTCTTACTGCACCAATATGTGGCCTGAGTTCGAATCCCCAGAATCTACGTAAAAGCCAAACATAGTACCGTACATTTACAATCCCATTGTTCCAACAGGCACAGATCC
The DNA here is from genome assembly GCF_900095145.1 of Mus pahari. NCBI lineage: Eukaryota > Metazoa > Chordata > Mammalia > Rodentia > Muridae > Mus > Mus pahari. The sequence goes on along the minus strand of NC_034602.1, from coordinate 71,702,594 downwards.
AGGACAGGAAACTCATTGGCCAGCTAGTAGGTTTCATCAGTAATATAGAAGTGATCCTGTCTCAAACAGGATGGAAAGTAAGAATAGACACACAAGGTTTTCCTTTGACATCGACACATGTACTGTGCCACGCATGCACAGAAACTTGTTAACATGTGTACAGACATATCTCAATCAATCACACACACACACACACACACACACACACACATGCAAACTAAAGAAAAGTTTTTTCACCAGCTTTTATTTTATGTATGATGATAAAAACCTAATGTACAAATAAACTAAGAAATGTTATTTTAATAAGTAAACAATTAGAATTAATAAAAATAACGAACCAGGTCATAGTACCATTGATAACATTTTTTTTCTTTCTTAGTGATAATAAAGTAATGTGCTTTGCAGCCATTAGCATCTTGGGTTCCATTTAGCATGCTGTAAAATTCTATGATCACTATAACCTTATAAAATAAAGAACACTTTGGTACAAACACTCCTCCTAAATCTTTGAAAATCAGAAAACATTAAGTTCGTTGGTAGACCAAATTCAACAAACTAAAGAGGCCATACATTCATAAAGCAGCATCCATACAAAAGTAACAAAGCCATAAACAGCCCAGTTCTTAATAAACATCGAATTGTCTGTTCACATAGTGGAATCAGAGCTTGAAGGTCATGAGGTAAGGCTCATTCTGCTACTTATAAAACCAGTATTCCTTCCATACCAGAGCATGTTCAGACATGGAGGCAGGTGGATCTCTATGAGTTTAAGACCAGTCTGATCTATAGAGTGAGATTCAGGATGGCCAGGGCTACAGTAAGAAAGCCTGTCTTGAACAACTGGAAACAAACAAGCAAGCAAACAATAGAAAAGCATATAGAAAAGGCTTGGCTCTTACCTAAAGCTTTCACTAAGGTCATTAAGATAACTACACCCCACAGCTTCTCTTTGCTCTTTGTACCCACAGTGCATGAAATTCAGTTCTATTTTTATAAACTATTTGGTCATTTAGTATATTTGGGTCCTATGTTTTGTCCATATACACTCAGGCTAAGACAGATACAGATACCATCAAACATAAGACTAGATAGATTTTTGCCCCCTCAATGGACCACATCTCTGCATGGTGTTTGAGGTTAATGGAGAATGACTAGTGACAGTCACCGGAATAGACTATGTGGATAACAAACTAGTAGCCAGCCAGCTGGAGACTATCATTTTGCCCAATCGTATATGACAAATTTAAAAGTGTGTGTATTATATGTGTGTGTGTATTATGTGTGTGTATTAAATATGTGTATGTCTGTATATGTGTTTGTGTGTGTGTATTTGAAAATTTCCCCCTATATCCATTGTACAAATCTATTTATCATTAATTCCACTGTGCTTCATTTTCCCCCCACCCCCAAGGCTGGTTACAAACCCTTTCTGGAATAGCTCTATGAATTGAGCCTAGAGGTAAAATTCTTGCTGTCAGACTATTTATTTACGAAGGAAAGAAAAAGGCAGTTCTCAGGCAGCTGCTTAATGAATCACTGCGCTGATTGCTCCCTGGCCCATATTCATTTCTCCTACGTGCTGATTCTGACCTTGGACTTCAGAAGATCTATGCATACTTACACATCTACTGCCCGGGGCCAAAGTTTTCTCCTTTCTTTCTTCCTTAATCTTGTGTGGGTTGCTGTCCTCTGGAAACGCCTTTAACTTATTGTGCTGAAGAACTCTGCGGTTGGTGACTGATGAACTTCTTGCTCCTTTGTTGTTTCTATGAGGGTTTTGTTTTGTTGTTGTTGTTGCTGCTGTTTTGGCGGGGAGTTTTTTTTTCTCTGTAATTTCCAAAAAAAAAAAAAATGCCCAGAGAAGAGGGAGATGTGTAATTCGTTTTTTGGAGGTTCTCTTCTGATATTTTTCACACAATGAACGTAGTCATTCTTAATAATATAGTAACTGAATCCATCACTGAATTTGATAGTTACTTTCTACCTTCAGCTTAAATAATTCAAATAGTTTAACGCTTTTAGGTGTCCTTGAGCAAATATGCCTATCTGAACACGGCTCCCACAGCTCACAGAAGCTAAACTCGGGAGAAACGTGGACATGGCACCAGTCTTTTAAGCAAGACGCCGTAGCTGCTCTCCGGACTCTGAGTGGTGTGCAGGCAAGTTCAGAGTGTCTCACAGCCTGGAGCAAAAATTCTCCAACACAGTCAGAGATGCTTGAGGGTGTTCCCACAAACCTGTAAGGGTTCACGAGGGCAAAAACTATTTTCAACATAATGCCCGAACGTTATCTGCCTTTCCTCTCATTTGCTTCATTCACATGGGCAGTGTTTGCAGAATCTAGGATGTGGGTTATTACTGTAATGTGAGTCCAAGGGCATCTGGGAGCATCTGCCCTCCTTCCCTAAAGTCAGATACTAAAGAGCAAGTCACAGTGGCAAAACCGTTTCGCATTTCCTAAAGTCGTGGTTCAAAGAAACGGAGGTTGGCTTTCCAAACCAACTTATGAACTTTTCAATTTTCTTAAAGAGAGCTACTTGGAGAACAGGAAATGTGGCCGCACACTTTCTCTTGGAAAACAGTTTTTCTAGGTCATGGCGTTTCTACTCCTAACTCCAGTTCAAGACACATTGCTGCTTAAAGTTGCCATTAATATCATGCAAATGGTATCCAGCTGTTGCCGTGTTACGCATTTTACTTTCCCAGTGCTGAGATTTTTTAAGTAGTCGTGGCTAATGTGCTTGACCAAAGTTTTCAATTAGGGTTCGGGAGATGGTTCCGTGGTAAAGTGCCTGTCACACAAGCATGAGCACCTAAGTTCTAGTCCCCAGGACCCATCTAAAAACCAGATGGCTCACATCCTTAACCTTAGTGCTGAGGGCACCAGGGATAGGAATGGATACTGAAGCTTGATTGACAGCTGGTTTAGCCAGTCAATGAGTTCCCGGTACAGAGAGAAATCCTGTCTCGAAAAGAAAAGATATAAAGTGATCCAGGAAGATGACAGCTGTTGACTATTGGCATCCAGATGTATATGTACACACATGCATGCGTCTTTACATCATATACATACCTATGCATGTGTACTACACAAAAAGTATAAATAATTTTTAAGAATTTAAATAATAAACAAAAGATCTCAGGTGAAGAACTTACTAGGGGAGTCAACTAATTCTCAAACATATGAGTCCTTTTTCTTTACCATAAAAAAGATTGATAAAACTTTCATAAGGAGTTATTAGTCATGAGTATATTATGACTAATAGGGAAATCAATGTAAAAAAGATTATTAAATAGAAACTGAACTTTTATATTCAAAGTTCACATCATCTCATAAGCTTATCTTTAGGTAAATAAAGCTATCTAGAAAGCAGAATGCAATTCAAAATATATATTCTTTGCCTTAAAAAAATTAATTCCTTTTTTGTTTAACAATGGCTGAATGTAAAGGTATATGAAAATCAGATTTAGCAGATTATACTGTAGGAAAAAATGAATAATTGTTGACCAGGCCAAGCCAATTACTTCTTTAGAACGATCTTTCAACCACTGAAAAGAAAATTTAGAAGTTCAAAAGTTCAGTTCAACTAAGCACACAAGAAGTTGGCTTTTGACCCCAAATGCTATCTGAAACTTTAAGCACACATAATTAGACTGAAATCTTATTAAAGCAGAATTACTGCTTGTTATCATTTCCATGCAGTTTGATAGCCATAACAGATGGTCAGAAAAATATGTAGAAGTAATTTATGACAGTTATATACATCTTTTTTTTAAAAAAATATAAAACAGGACTAATGTTGGATCATGTTCATGGGTAACATTTAATCTATTTTAAAATGTATTCCCATGTATCAGTTCACGGAGGCAAAATGTGAAAGTCTCCGGTGACGGCTTCCTCCTGAACTCAGCTACAGCTGTGACGTAACAGAGCAAGGAAAGGAAATCAGTGATTTCTTCACATAGAAGGTGAAAGGAGCTATTCCACTTCCACGATCCTGGTGTGAGAGGTGGATACATATATAGTTCTATGAAGCTTTTGAAGAAAATGGTGGCAGTATGTTTTAAAGGACATCACTTGATTTGTATCTCCACTCAGGTTCAGACTACCTCTTGACAGCTGAACTATATATAAATTTAGTTTTCTTCCTTCCCAAATACCCTAGCAATGTTCTCCTATCAGCCACTCCATTTGTAAATGAATATAAGCATAGCATCCTCCTTGAAACTTTAACAGTACTTCCTATGTGATTAAACCATATAATCATTTCCCACAAAACAAAAAGTAAATCCATTTTTTATGTGTGTATTTGTGTACATGTGAAAAGTGTATGAGTACAAGTATGTGTATCTGCATGTGTGGGGCATGTGCCAGGGCATGTTCATACACATGCACGTGGATGTGCCTATAGAGGTATGAAGTTGACATTGGTGTCTTCTGTAGTCACCCTCCAATTTACTTCCTGAGTCAGGGATTTTGGTGAACCTGCGGTTTGCACGTGCTCTCTGTTTTAGTTTGCCAGCTTGCTTCAGGTTCCTCTGCCTCTACAATCTGGGTGATGGAACTACAAATGGTCATCACTCCTGTCTGCCTTTTTATGTGTTTTTCTGCTGATCCAAACACTTGTCTCCATATTTTTATGGCAAGTGCTCTATCTACTGAGCCATCATCACCCTTATCGTCACCAACTTTTGGCTGCCACTTGCTGGTTTGTTATCTCAGTCCATTTATTTATTTATTGTGTAGCCTTAGATTAATTTTTTTAACTTATTTTATTAGATATTTTCTTCATTTACATTTCAAATGCTATCCCAAAAGTTCCCTATACCCTCCCCCCGCCCCTGCTCCCCTACCCACCCACTTCCACTACTTGGCCCTGGCCTTCCCCTGTGCTGGGTCATATAAAGTTTGCAAGACCAATGATGGACGATTAGGCCATCTTCTGCTACATATGCAGCTAGAGACACGAGCTCAGGGGGTACTGGTTAGTTCATATTGTTGTTGTACCTACAGGGTTGCAGCCCACTTCAGCTCCTTGGGTACTTTCTCTAGCTCCTCCATTGGGGGCCCTGTGTTCCAACCAATAGCTGACTATGAGCATCCACTTCTGTGTTTGCCAGGCACTGGCATAGCCTCACAAGAGGCTGCTATATCAGGGTCCCTTCAGCAGAATCTTGCTAGCATGTGCAATAGTATCTGGGTTTGGTGGCTAATGATGGGATGGATCCCCGGATGGGGTAGTCTCTGGATAGTCCATCCTTTCATCTTAGCTCTAAATTTTGTCTCTGTACCTATATATTTCTTATACAACCTCTTGGATAGGCCTTGTGAATCTTGTCCTCCCGATCTTTTTGACTCTCTAAGTTTCTTACCTGCTGAGTGTAATGAGCACTCCTCTTCCGTCCAGGACAGTGTATTGTAATTTGAAGGAAACAGCTACACAATTGCCTTACAAAAAAAAAACAAATATGAGCAGAGTCTGGAACTTGAAGTCACGTTTTGTTTTGTTTGTTTTGTTTTCTCGATGTGTACACTGGTATGTTCATCCCTATGATTTTGTTTTAATATGTACATATCTGTATGATGTTATTCTTACTAATTTGAGGATATCAGGTAAAATAATGTAGAAAAATAAGAAAGGGGGAGCTTCATGCATATTTTCCTGCTCTTCATGCTTGGGCAGATGTGTCTTCTGGCATTATACTCAACCTTAAATGGCTACACAAACAAATGGGCTTAAAGGGTTTAAACAAACAAGGACAATTCTCTCTTACAGTGCCCTATATCCATCTCTACATTTATTCTGTTTACTCCCCCAGTATCCTTCCCCTGATATCTTAAGGCTATGTGAATGCTGAATACCAGAAAACCTCATGTCCTAAGCTTTCATACTAAACATTTTCTTTCCTATTAAAAATTAAGTTCATATGCAATTGCTAACTTGTTCTAAAGAATTTTCTTTATAAATTGTTTGTAGTGTCTTACTCCACCAACCTCTTGAATAGTAACTTATCTTCGATGAAAACTTAAATGCATTGCTTTGGATTGCAAATTCAAGAAGCACTACTCTTGTGGTAAAACATGACTTTCAAGTTGATTGGACTGAAGATCTCATAGATTAGTAGAGTACACCTGTGCGTGTATAGGACTATGTCTTCTTAAGGTCAGGGGTGTGTGCTGAGTGTGGATGGTACCATATCCTAGGCTGTAAGTCTAGACAGAATCAAAGTAGAAAAGAGAAATCTCCTTCTTTAAGAGAATCTTTCCTTTCCTCCCTTCTTTCCTTATTCCCTCCTTCCTTCCCTCCTTTCCTGCGTCTCTGTCTCTCAGTCTCTGTCTTGCTCTCTCCCTCTCCCTCTCTGTCTCTGTGTGTCTCTGTCTTTCTGTCTCTCTGTGTCCCTGTCTCTCTCCCCCTGTTTCTCTATCTCTGTCTGTGTGTCTCTGTCTTTCTATTTCTCTCTGTCTTTCTCCACTCTCTCTGTCTCTCTCTGTCTCTCTGTCTCTCTGTCTCTCTGTCTCTCTGTCTCTCTCTCTCTCTCTCTCTCTCTGTCTGTCTCTGTCTGTCTCTGTCTCTCTCTGTCTCTCTCTCTCTATTTCTCTTGTATCTTTTTCAGTGTCATCCTGTCAAGGAAATTCAGTATTCTTTCCAGTCATGTTTTTATTTAGGAATTAGAAAATCATCCGATTAGCTTCCTTCCTTGTCGTTGTTGGTTCTGCTTTATTTCATCTTTCAGATTGGGATTTGCTGTTCAGCCCAGGATGGTCTTAAAACTCCTGTAAGTCCTACTGTCTCAGTCCCCCCAGAGTACTGGAATTACAAATGTGTACCACTGTGCCTGGCCAGGGTATTCTTCTTCAAGTCATAACAGTGATGCAACTGTGAACTATAATTGGTTCTGATGGAAAGAGAGCTTACGGTGTAAGAGACCTGCTACACGGCCATTCTAGCTCTTATCCTGGTAAAGCAAGCCTGGCAATGTATGGCTATCATCTTAGAACCCGGGTCGTTGAAGCACAGGGAACTCAAGGTCATCTTCAGCTATATTGCGGGATGAAGACCTGGCTAGGTTGCATGACAGCCTAAGACCCTGCCTCAAAAACTAACAAGGGCTTAATACCAGATTCTTTTCCCACCAAGGCAAACGGGTTGCTCTGTGTCACAGTGGGGAAGTATCAATGCCGTAATCAAGGACTGCCTTGTGTCAGTTACTATTGTAAATGAAGTGACTAAAACCATCATTTCACCTTAAAATTGGCTCAATGATTTTTACCTAGATTGTTTTTTTTTTAAAGACGTATTTAATTTCCTCAGCTATTAGAAGAAACAGTTATCCGAGAGAGGCAGAGATAATCCTTGCTTGTCCTCATTCCAAAAACTTCCTCTTATACTGAATCCAGCTACAGGAGATGAAAATACTGCCGGGCAGCTGTGTAAGAAAAATGATGTTTTCATTTTTCTCTTTTGATAAGGGATGTGTTCTAGGTCGAATCCCCAGAAAGCCTACTGGAGAATGGGCTTTCAATTGACACCTGCCAACAACAGCCAGCCCCATTAATTAACAGCAAAGCTTCGGCCTGCGAGCCTGAATCCTGGCGCTGACCTGCAGCGTTGCAGGAAGAGCTTCTGGAAATCTCCTGAACTGCCTTGTCCTCGGAGGCCATGAGAAATGAACCTCTACATTCACAGAAAGACAATATTAAACAGCTGCTCACAATCTCCTTCCAAAAGCCCTTGATTTCTATAATAAACAGAATTAAATTGCATCCATTCCTGGTCCTAAAGAGCAGGGCTGGGTTTACAAATGTAGAGCAGGCCCATAAAATGCCATCACTAAATGAAGCCGCTCTCATAAATGGAGTAGCTAGGGAAATTCCATATTGAAATCGAGAGCCAAAGCTTACGAAGCAGGCACTTTAAGAGGGCAGAGACAAGTTTTGGTTTAATTATCATTATTATTATTATTATTATTTGCTATATTGCCGTTAATGGAATTTAAAGCAGTTTTGTTTGACAAAGTGGAGGTTTTAAAAATGTATTTATTTTGTCTTTCTAATTTGGAGTGAAGCTACAAATTAAAATTGTTCTTCTTGTTTAATGCCAACGCATTTCATTGGTGCACTCAAATGACTTTATACTGTGGAGCATCTCTATCAAGGTGCGTGAGCAGAAAGGAGAAGAACTAGCTTTTGCCTGCTAAACTAGTTTTGCCGGTGAGTAGAGGAGAAGATGTCTTTTCTGTCCCATGCAATCTATGCCGTTGACAGGAATGTACATAAACTGTAGTGTAAGTGGCTGGCTTACTTCCACGGTCCTTACAAGTCCTGAAGCTCTCTGTAGGTCATGCTGTTGCTTATTTAGGGGACACAGAACTGAGCTCAGGCATGCACACCAAGGATTCATGGGGACTATTTGTTTCAAGTACTTTCCCTTCAGACGTTTGAACAAGAATCCAGCAGAAATCAGCACAGAAATTTCTGAAGCACTTACGAAATGGCAAGACGATTACTGGTCAGACATTTTAGGATTCCTCCTCGTTTTTAAAATTCACATTCGTCCTGAGTGAGGTAACCCAGTCACAAAAGAACACACATGGTAGGCACTCATTGATAAGTGGGCATTAAGCCTAAAAGCTTGGAATACCCGAGATATCATTCACAAACATCCGGAAGCTCAAGAAGGAGGGAGACCAAAGTATGGATGCTTCAGTCCTTCTTAGAAGGGGAAGCAAAGTATTCAGGGGAGGAAATACAGAGACAAATTGTGGAGCAGAGACTGAAGGAAAGGCCATCCAGAGATTGCCCCACCTGGGGATCCATCCCATCTATAGCCACCAAACCCTGACACTATTGTGGATGCCAAGAAGTGCTTGCTGACAGGAGCCTGATATAGCTGTCCCCTGAGAAGCTCTGCCAGAGCATGGCAAATACAGAAGTGGATGCTCACAGCCAACCAATTGGTCTGAGCACTTGGTCTCCAATAGAGGAGTCAGAGAAAGGACTGAAGGAGCTGAAGGGGTTTGTAACCCATAGGAAGGACAGCAATAGCAACTAACCAGAGACCCACCCTCCAACTCCTCAGAGCTTCCAGGAACTAAACCACTATGGCTCCAGCCTCATATGTAGCAGGCGATGGCCTTGTTGGGCATCAATGGGAGGAGAGGCCCTTGGTCCTATGAAGGCTGGATGAATGCCCATCCCTCATGTAGGGGAATTTTAGGGCGGGGAGCTGGGAGTGAGTAGGTGGGTCGGGGAACACCCTCATAGAAGCAGGGGGAAGAAAGATGGGATAGGTGGTTTCTGGAGGGAAAAGCAGGAAAGGGGATAACATTTGAAGTGTAAATAAATAAAATATCCAATAAAAAAAAAATAATTCATTCTAAGAGGAACATTACAGTAATCTAACATGTCAGTGTAAGACCCAAGGTTAACTGGTAAGCCCCACCTGCCCAAGGACCACTTAACTTCCTAGAAGGCTGGGAGCATTTTAGAAAATAATGGAGCCACCTGAGAAATTAGTGACCTTAGGGGTTCGTCCTTAAAGGCCTCTGCACCACTTGTCTCAGGACCACTCAGTTGGGAACTACAGGAAATGGTCATGACCAAAGGCCATGATGGTTCAGTATTTACCTAAAGTTTGCTTCAAATTTGGACCAAAATTACGGAAATGTTTTTTACCCCCCTCCCCCGGCAAATCTCAAGATCAACAGTCAATATTTATATACTTTATGTCTTCTTAATTCCTAACTCAGGTGTACAAAACAAATAAAAATAATAAAAAAAAAAAATTAAGGGCTGGAGAGATGGTTCAGTGGTTAAGAGCACTGACTGCTCTTCCAGAGGTCCTGAGTTCAATTCCCAGTAACCACATGGTGGCTTACAACCCAACCGCCTGTAATGGGATCAGATGCCCTCTCCTGGTGTGTCTGAAGACAGCTACAGTGTATTCATAATAATAATAACAACAATAATAATAATAATAATAATAATAATAGCAATAAATTTACTCCAAACGAGGCCTTAACCATTCCAAGGAAATGTGTTATCCTAGAAAGTTTATCGGCTGGAATAATCTGTGAATGTGGAAAGATTTTTCTCTGACATAATCAAGTTAAATAAATAGATAGTTCCAGCTGCTTCCAACATCACTCTGTTTCCTTAGCAGAACAGTTTGGCCATGGTTCATGATAAGCATAAAGGATTTCAAACATTCATGAGAGCATTTCCGTTATATATATTGGAATTACAGAGATGGCTCAGGCATTAAAAGCATCTGCTCTTCTTTCAGAGGACCAAAATTTGGTTCCCAGCATTCACAACAGGTGTTTCAAACCTTCCTCTAACTCCAGCTGCAAGGAATCTGATGCCTTCCCTAGCATCCATGGGCACCCATACACACACACACACACACACACACA
>NC_034602.1:71648210-71692123 GCF_900095145.1 Mus pahari | reverse complement strand
ACACACACACACACTCACTAATATAGAAAGTAAAAAAGAAATAAATTGAATGTTATTATGCTATAGCATTAATTTAAAAACTGTCATTGACTGATGTTGAAAATCTAATGAATTTTATTATATTAAAGATGCTTGCAAAATATTTCCAAATAAGAATAAGAATGAAAGACAATTTGAAAACTGTCGTACTAGAAGTTAAAACTGAGTTAACTATTTAAGCTGAATTAGTTTTATGTAGTAAATAAACATGTTCTCTCATGTCAAACACATATACATTCATACATTTTGTTATGTGTATATACAAATCATATATTCCTCCAAATTATTTTTCTTTGAGTTTACTTATATATGGAGCATTACAATTTATGGAACACATATAAAGAAAAAAAATCATTGTGTGTGTCTGTTTTGTCTTTTCCATATATGTACACATGCCTTGCGTATGTATGTATGGAACTTATCCCATCAGATTAGACAGAAATACAAATTTTGATCATGATGTGACTTCTTGTGTCGTACAGACCTGGGACCAGTCCCCAGGAAACACTAGGCTGCTGCTGAGCAGGAGTGCCTGGGTTTATGATATGCATTATCCTAAGAGTAGAGATAGCTCCAGCAGATTCTGCCACATTGGAAGACAGATTCTTCAGATGTCACTCACTTCCAAAAAGAAGCCTTGAGCAATGCTCCTGACACATATAAGTTTGATGACATATCTACTGTGCTGTTATCAGGGAAACTCGGATGGAGAACTTCTATCTGGAAGAGATAAGATTCACAGCACTGAAATGTAGCAGTGTATGGATGTAAGATAAGCTTATGCCACAAAAGTTAGCAAGTGCCCATGATTAGTTATTTCCTGACCTTCCACAATGCTAGATATATTTCTCCCACATTTAAACTTCAAACAAGAAGAAAATGTCCCAGCGTAACATAATGCAAGCATAGTTTTGACAAACGAAAATTAAAATATCTTACATATAAAAATGTGTCAAAGCTAACCCCCATAAACCTAAGCCACCAAGGTGACAATCATTGCTTTTCTAAGTATCTCCTGCTGTCATCTTCATAATGTGTATTGTATGGACTAACTAATAAAGAAAAGTATGCCAATATAAAATAATAGAAAGAGGAACAATATATAAGCTTATATATGTATGTAAATGGCATTCTATGATATGAATGAACATTATATTCTTCACTCATTATTGCAAGATAGGATTTTCTTTCTCTAACATCCCTCTCTCCTTTTTAGGTTACATTCATTTAATTATGCATCAGGAAATGTTATAGCATATATGTGAAGACTAGGGGTGGTTCTTCTCTCCTACCATGTGGGTCCTGTTAGGCTTGGTGACACAGACCATCAACTACTGAGCAATCTGTTTGTAGCTAACCCATGTCTGCTAGGTTTTTTTTTTTTTTTTAACCTCGGCCAGATCAGGGTTCTTACATAATATAGTAAACTTTTATCTTACATCAGATTTGAAAACCTTGGAGTGTGTTCTTCTATAGTTAACTTTATCATTAGTTTCAATCTCACCAGACTTTCACCTTTATTTTAAGTATCATTTATAAACAGACTATGCAGGTCATTGTTATCTTTACCAATCAGGGTCAATCACCCAGCAGCAACATAGCTCTTAATTTTGTTCATTTAGTCATGAGAGAAGATTGAATTGGTCAGGTGTCAGTTGCAGTTCTGAGAACTATGGACATATCATTGAGTGCCATAATCTACACAATTTTCACTTGAGTTTCAGGATATCTAAGCCTACAAAAACCAATGGTCATAGACCTTGAAACTTACGTTTTCGTTAATGTATCTTAATATGTAAAAGTCGAGGCAATATTATAACTTTCTGTTTGTTTGTTCCTCCCTCGGTACAAAAACAAACAAACAAACAAAACAAAAAAGGGAAAAAGAATAAACAATAAACATGAGCCAAATGCTGAAGGTGGCATTGCAGTCTCTCAAGCTTCATACCCTTATGCATCTTTGACAATAATTTAACACTGTGCAGACTCATGGTTTTGATACACTATGCTGTCTATGATCTTAGACAAACTTCAATAGTCTTATTTTTAAAAACTTGTAAATAATCGAGAATTTTGTGTAGTTTAATAAATACGTAGCTAATCCTCTTAATCCAATGAGTGGTGTGTCTGTGTCTATGACTTCTGCCCCTCTAAAATCAGTCCCATGATTAGAAGTACTGATAAAAGGGATAGCATAAGCCATTAAATTTAGCCCATAGATATTGCTCCCAACAAAGACAAAGCAATCTATGCATCCAAATTTAAAGGAATCATTTATTTAAATGAGGCTAAATCAGTAAAATTCATTGTTGAATATGTCAGTTCTAATCAACCTTTCGCCAAATAAGTTGTCTCTATGGCTAGATTTTGTTTTGTCTCCCGCCATATAAAACCTATATCCAAACTAAGTCTTTTGTCTTAGCATGCTTTGGGTGTCTAATATGACCAGCAACTGCTTTGCTGGTGCACATAATCTTTCCTCATAGATAAGACATGATTGAATCAGTCCTAGCCTGATCTTTGCCACTTATTAGCTGATGATACTACCACAGGACTGCTGGTCACATCTACAATTAGAACAAGCAGTTGATAATTCACATGGAAAGTGAATATTCGTAAACTCCTCCAAATCTTTTGATGTACTTTTCCAAAATGTCTGCTCATCAAGCTTCCATTCTTACTCCATTGTCAATCCCTCCCACCTCAACTAAACTATCAGCCAATGGCCATGAATAAGTGGAAAACAGCATCTTGGGTCTCCTTAATTTCAAAGATAAGCAAATAGTGAAAAGTTAGCATCTGACACTCTACGCATTAATGTAATTATTCTTCCACACACACTTTTAGCAGAGAATCCTGAAGCGCATGCGTGCCATTGCAATACTTCAAAGATTCATGCCTTTGATTTATTATGCAATGTCTGCAAGCCAACTCAAGCCCTCTTTTCCCCTTTGTTTATTAGTCTTTGAATGTTTTTTTTTTTCTGAGATCACAGGTATGAATTAATGAAAGGATAAATTCACATGAGTTATGTATAGGTCCTAATTTATGGCTTAGAATATCAAGTAAAACTCAGTACATGATAGTACCGTCTAAATCATATCCTTGACTAGCTTGCTTCTCCTGAGCAGAGTCTAGGTTACATGCTAGAGAAAAAAAAAAAAAAAAAGAATACCTGAGCAAAAGAGATAGGTGGCATGCTACCATGACTCAACTTAAAACATTTTTCAACTTTATGACAGTATGACAATGATACACAGTAGGGAGAAACCACATTCTTATTTCAGAAATTTGCTGTTTTTCTGCATTCTTGGAATAAGATGTCTCAATGTGACAGTCAGCCACTGGGTGGCATATGGCCCAGTCAGCTATGTGACCACAAAGATAAACCAATAATATTACACTTACACTATGTTGTTAAGCTGCAGTGCTTGATAAAATAGATGGATTAAATGTGTTTTTAAATCACAACTTTTTTTTCGGTTTACAGTGAATTTTTACAATTAACCTAAACTCATAGTAAGTTGACAGGCGATTATATATGAAGATCATGAATTTTGGTGTCATGATTAAAATATTACTTGTGTAGAATGTCAGTGAATTATGAGGAACCTGGTTTCTGTTCCTTTTTTAAACAACAATCAAATAAATTAAATATTCCTAGGGTTTTTTTCCTTCTAATTTGTTGAAATGCATTACTGCTTTTCCATGCGAAAATAGGCCCAAAAAAAAAGGTGAAATGATTTTTACAAGGAAAAAAAAAAAAAACCTTAACAGTCATAACAGTCATTATCGCTCTACTCAACAAATATTTACATTAACAACATTTTTCCTCCCCAGGTTTCCAGTCATGGCACAAAATATTTTATGGCTTAAGCTTATTAGAAGTTACATGATGCATTGTTACCTTTATTGTTGTTTATTTATATTTCAGTAACCTTGGGAAGACATTTATGCTAACCTTATAACTTTCCAGCAGGGAAAAGTAGCCCTTTCAAGTGTAAAGCTCTGAGTATTGGCAAATACATTTGTGCATACGGCCAAGTCCACAGTAAATATCACAACAGCTTTATCACTCCAAGGATCTTTTGATTACCTTCCTTCCATTAAATATGAAGACTATGCTGTAGGGGGACTCTGCTCTCAACTTCTCTTCTCTTTCCCTGTATCCTCCACCCTACTGGTCAGTTTGACTGCTGAAATAATTCTTTTGTTATTCAGTTATTTGTCATTACACTCTGACACTGAAAGTAGACAAAACCTTTTAAAGATTAAACTTTATAGATGTCTTAGTTCTCTAAGTTTCCTCTATTTTAGGAAAGAGTTAAATTCCATACTGCAATAAAATATAGAAATGGCTCAATGGAGAGTGTTGAAAGCCAAGGAACAAAATGACATAGTTTGTATTCTATGCTGCTCGATGAAATAGAAATAGACAATAAACCGAATGAAAAAAATATACAAGCCGGGATGGAATACAGCCAGAGAGCCAGTGAATGGAAGGATGTAATTAAGCAGGCACCTAGTGGATTAGAGGAAATTAGACCACTGTGGCCATGTTTCTGCAGGCAGCACAGCATGCTTTTAACTCACTATAGTCAACAGCCTATCAAGCAGACTGTAATTATATATTTTTAATTTTGTTTCACAGGGTACAATTGTGGACTAGATAGAATCAACCACAACTAAGACAACTACCCGCCATCAATGATCCTAAGCTTGATACATAGGATATATGAATGTGGGAACCATGATTAGATTTTAACTGAAGATGTTGATTTTGTATTCCTCACATGTAAGCTCTAGCCAAAGCCTCCCAGATAGGAATCACAAGGTAAATATATGAAGAATTTCGTGGCCAACATCCTGCACAAGAAACATCTGGCATCGTAATCCTAGAATAATATACAGAGAGAGCAACTGCCTCGAGCGGAATTAAGACATTCAGAGCATCTCAGGCCAGAGTGTCTACATTTCAAATGAACCCAGTTTGCTTAGGTACTCTGATTAGCGGGTGCACAGGAAGATTTCTGAAGAAAACTGCACTAGCTTCCTCTTCCTTAATGTGGATCCCTCTCTCTACCAGTCTGTCTACTTGCAAGTATGTCTATTAGTCTTGGGGTGGCCACTTATCACGGGCTTCCCTAACTCTGTGTCCTCAAACTGTTTCCCAAATGGCCCACACTTACTAGGGTTTTGTGTTAGTCATAAATCTGACAACTTTACTCTGAATAGGTAAATGGTAATGTGTTTTTGTGCTATTTATTCTAAAAGATGTCTTTCTACGTATGTCAAAATGATATTAAGGCCAAGGATGAGATAGTAAATGAGAATGAAGACAGGGTCCTTAGAAACTTGTATAAAAGACATCTAATAATCAGTGCATTACATGGTGTGATCTCTGGATGCCAAGTCTCAGAACATGGCCATACACTTGGCCAACACTCCTTTTATTACCTTATCAAGATCATTTTCTTGTCCCACTCTTTCAATCAGTTATATCTCTCAATCCTATATGGTGTTACTCTTACTCAAGTCCTCTCAAAACTAGCAGGACATATGACATATCCGTCTACTCCGGTCAAATATCCTCACCTACAGAGATTATTCTGAGTCCCAGGTAAAAGCAGTCATTGGGTGGATAACTTGGCCTCTCATCAATTTGATCACAATTGGAGACTAGCAAATAAATACAACTAAAAAATAAAACCGTCAAACATATAAAAATAGATTAAGAACTACATTCTCTGTTACAAGCATTTAAACATTATTTCTTTGGTAAAATCTTCAAAGGGTTGAAAGTAGACTAATAAATAATTGCGGTTCATAAAGAATAATAGGAAAAAATACTTTCCCTGGGTAAGAAAAAACACCTTATTTTAATGCAATACTTCATGTAGCTATTGATGCTCAAAATTGCATAATTGCAGAGTCAAAAAGGCAATTTATAGAGGATTTACATAAATACATTTATTTAAAATATGGAAAAAAGTTACTTGATCCATAAAGCAATTCACACAAGACAACATAGGCTAAGATCAGAACGCCAACACCCAAGTGTCATGCATTGTCTTAGTTGATAGCAGTGAATTAAGGGTGATTTTTCCCACTAACGAATCTTGGAAAGTCAAAAATGAAGACTGGATATGTATTTTTATTCCTTTACAAAAACAAAGGGCTAGTTTAATTAGCTATAACAAAATGTATTTTATACAAGTAACTAGTCACAGATGATATTTCTAAAGGAATTTGATGATTGAGATCTTACATACTGTGCATAATGCTTACAATCAAAATATCCCAAAATATGAACTCTTCCAGGTTTCTAAAATGGAAAGTTACTCTCGATATATTAATATAAATCATCTCTGGACTTCTCTTTGTAAAAATTGTGCAGGCTAGTCCCAATGTATGAGCCTCCTGGAGATGCCAAACTGTTGTCAGTGTGCAAAGATGCACTTAGTCGCATCAGTGCTTCTCTCTAAATCTCAGCTGTCATTCAATTTCTAATGACTCAAGTCAAATCTACTGGCTTCTCTGCTTTTCCATGTGTCCTTTTATCCCCAAATATTAAATCTATCTGTGTACCTAAGAACAGTAGTATAAGAATTTATATATACTAAGTAGTCATATGAGAAAAATGAAATATTTATGTATATATAATACATATGTATTATATACATATATATTATTATTGCATGTAATACACACATATATTATTCTTATTTTTCATTTAAGAAAAATGAAACATTTAGTAGTACTGGTTTTATGCTATAGCCAAGATTTGAAGCAAATAAACTTAGCTATAAAAGCTCTGCTCTCAAACAGTCTGAACTCACTTTATTTTATTCTCCAAAAAAAAAAAAAAAAAAAAAATACGAGGTTATTGATAAAAACCCTTTAACAGTCCAAGTAGCACTAGGGCATGACTACTGTGGAATATACATACAAAGTAATTTCTTTTGAATGACAGCTACGATTGTGAGCTGCCTAATATGGGTGCTGGGAATTGAACTCCAATCTTCTGTAAGAACCACTGAGCCACCTCTCCAACCCTCCAATAAAGAAATTTTAAGGATTCCATTCTTCATGTCTCACAGTCACCTAGGCTATAGTCATAACCAAAAATTAAATTGATTACAAGTTTACAAAAATTAAATTGATTACCAAATTCCCGTGTTCCTAATCAGTTCTCCTTGTCCCTAGAAGACAAGGTTCTATTACCAGATTTTGTTAAATTTATTTTTTTCTTCCCATTCCATATATTCTGAAAAATATAACTTTTTAAGTTAAAGATTGTAAAGTTAGGTTTGTATCTGCTTTATTTGAGTATTGTGACAGTTTAAATTTGACAGTTTTCTAGACACTAAAATGTAACACAACCACGTACTTGAGAACACAAATGGTAGATACCACTTCCTTCCTGACTTACTAAATATACCCCACCACAAACCTCGATAGCTAAGGCCTGCCAAACTATTGAATTTTAAGATGTTAACAAGAAGCAAAGAGAGAGAGAGAGAGAGAGAGAGAGAGAGAGAGAGAGAGAGAGAGAGAGAGAGAGGATCATCATAAAATAAACAGAATTTAATAAGTATAAATTTTCTTGAAAATCATTTTCTTGGTTAAAAAAATTCATGTACACTAATAAGTTGGTGATCATAAATACTTAAAATATTTTCTCCATTTTATCAAAATTAGATAAAAATCTACTTTTTGTAAAGAATATACAAAAAAAAAAGTTGTACAAAATGGGAAGAAGCTGATCCGTAAAAGGTGGCCACAGATCTGTAGACTCAAATAACAAATATGTTAAAAACTACTTTTTAAAGTTTATAATTCAAATAGAATCATATCACTTTCCCCTCCTTTGCTTTCTTCTACCCTCTCCCCCAAAACTTCCTTTAAATCTCTTCCATGCCCACCCTCCACCTGATCAAATCTTTTTCTTTGATTACATCTGTTATAAATGTGTTTGCATGTATGCACAAAAACATATAATTACAACCTGGTACATCTGTGTTTGTCATCGTGCTTATATAGTTTCAAGGCTGGCCACTCTGTATTGGACACCAAATATAGTGTCTTCTTCATGGAGGAACCGAATTCTCCTTCTCTGGGTAGTTAACAGGCACTTGTGGTTGTTGTGAGAGTTTATGAACCTTAGAAAAAAATCTACTACCACAACTTGACTAGCTCAGAAAAATGCTTTGAAATCTTATCCCGATACATACAGATAAGTGTAGACACCAGCCTTCATAGAAGAACTCTTTCTTTACAGCAAATGGAGATGATTCCAGAAAACTACAACTGGCTCCGATCAGAGGGTTCAAAGGATCATGGGGAGTCCACACCAAACAGACACCTATGGCTCCAGGAACACAGCTAAAAAGAGAATGGGAACATTTTTAGAGCCAGAATACCAGAAGGTCTGCTGTGGGGTAGTCTTTCTTAGAAATGAATGCAAAACCAAGACTGGAATATCAGCGATATCAACGACTGAGTTATTTTGGAAGGGGAAAATGTCTGGAAGTTCTCACCCTTGACAAAAACAAAACTATTTTAAAATAGGGAAGTTGCATAATGGATTAAGCTTCTGTTTTTTGCTTCTTCTCTTGAGGTGTCCAGGAGCTGCAGCACAGCATGAAAGAAAGGATGGAGAAGAGCTGAATTCCGTGGTCCTTCTCTTCCCTTTGGGTGTCTGGACTCGGATCTACATCAGGTGAGAAAGGATGAAGCAAAGTCCCTAATGGGTGGGTCCGCAGAATTCTGGTCCAGCACTGCTGATGCTTTGATAAACAGATGATAGTCAAAGAAACAGCTTGCATACTTTATTTCAGGGTAAACAAGGAGTATATAAAATTAGAAACGTGAGAAGAGGCTCCTCTTAGGGGGAAGCTTCATTGGTTGAGGTTAAAGTTCTGGGGAAAGGCATTTCAGGAAGCTGAACCTGTGATATTCCCAAGGATTACTTAACATTTCCTCAGGTGTACTGTGGGGTTCGGTTCCCCAGTTAGAGTAGAGAAGAGGAAGTCCTGATGGGAAAGGGAGTCCTCCATCTTAGCTGAACTCAGGGGAACTAAATGGACATGGTAAACTTTCAACTTAAGGAACAGGATTTCCTAACAATGAATAGTTTTTTAAAACACACACACACAGACACACAGACACACAGACACACACACACACACACACACACACACATGTCTGTATGTATGTGTGTATGTGTATGTGTATATTTTAAATATATATATTTAAAATTAGACAGGAGTGGTAGATCAGGCATCTCTGTTGTAGACTCTGGAGACACACATAAAATATATCAGAAAGATGGACTCCATACACAAGAATATCAAGGGATAAACACATCTGTACACACAAACTCACATACACATATATATACACATACACATACTCACACACACATACAAACACATTTTATTTTGATTAATGAAACTAGAGAATTGAGAATTGTTTTTATGGTTACTGTTTTGAGAACTTTGTGTTTCAGTTTAGTCTTACGTTGAGGTGTTCTTTGGTTTGCTCATTGCCACTGAAAACTTTTACTAATGGCATGCTAGATACTTTTTAACCTGAATTGTTTTGTTATATTATATACAATCAAATCTAATTTCTCTCCAATTATAAGATAATCCATTATTTTGTACTTCATAGGGTGAAAAAAATCATTTAAGTGCAAGATACCTTCAGGTTTTAGATGTGTTTAATTCAGAGCAGAGAATCCTCAGGGCATCAATTTGAGGCATTTATTTTGTTTTAGACATGAGGAATTGCTTTTGCATCAGATAAATGAAGATATGACACATCCGGTCTTGGAGTCTGGGCTATGTTCTCACTACTACTTTCCAAAACCTAAATTCACTCTTCTTAATAAAATAATACTCACATTTAATTTTAATAAAACACTACTCTTTTCCAAATGTGTCTAACTTAATCTTGCAAAGACCCAACCTCTTTCCTGATTAAAATATTTCTAGAGCTAAGTGTGCTCACTCTAGAAAGTAACAGGACCAAAGCTTAGGTTGAACATTCTGCAATTTCTAACATCTGCCATACCTCTGGTCCCTTGATATTCTTGTTTATGGAGTCCATCTTTCTGATATATTTTATGTGTGTCTCCAGAGTCTACAACAGTGATGCCTGATCCACCACTACTGTCTATTATAGTTTTTAAGGTTCCAACTCTCTTAGTCAACCATATGTGGATGTGAAAGCCTGTTGTGACTTTGACCCAGACTTTGGCCCTGGTTTGAACCTGAATGAACACTATCCTTCTGATCCACCTCTATCAGAGGTTTCAACAAAGCCAATGAATTACTCTAGTGTTGGTAACGCTTCCCATCTGGAACACTGTTTTTTGGATCAAATAGTTCTTCCTCCTCATTTCCTCCTAAGATATATTTCATGTGAGCATCTCTGTTGACAGAAACCAAATGTCAAAAGTCCATGAGCCAAGAGAGGACTGTGAAAGACTGAAAACACTAAAGTACTGGAAACACCAGGCTATACTCACATTCTGCTTGTGTCCAGATATAAAGAAAAAAAAGAAAGCAAAGCCCACAGATGGACATATTGACAGGAGTTAGCTTATTTGTGTTGTAATGTCTTTAAGATGCCAAGTACCCAGGGAAGTCATTTGACTGATGAGGTCTATCCAACTCATCAGATGTGCAAATAAAAAAGACACAGTTTTATTTCAGGCTTTAAATAAAGATTTTTTCATTCTTGAACAAAGACAAAACCCAAGTGATTAATTAGCTAGGTAATTACCTTTGAATGAATTTATAAACTGAAAAATATTACACAGCACTTGGGCGCTAGGCTTTTGTAAAGAATAGCTCAATAGTGGCCGAGAAATTGGACATCTTTAAGCAAAATAAAGTTAAAAAATATATTAGTGAATTAAGAAATACAAAAAATTTTCAAAGTATTAATAGTCAACTTAAACAATCATATATGATAATACATATTTATAACAGAAATATTATGCCAAGTTTGATATTGAGTGTTGTCAAAGCAAACATAAAGTTTTATAGTATATATTAGATCATAAAATTGTTCCAGCTTCCTCTGTGTGCATGACTGTGCAAAGCAGTTTGCAAAATCACAGTCATACCTCTTTTTCTAGATACCTAAACATATATGTATAAGCAACCTTCCTTCACTATTGATAGTTTCATGTTAGTCACTTTACATGATCACTACAGTTTATTTGTAACCCCAAACCAATCCTATGAACACCATGTCTGTCATTCACATATTCATGTATGTACTAGCAAACATACCACACTACTCAGAATTCCTAGCCCATCAAAAGTCAAGCAATTGATCTGGTGATAGGGTTCAGTGGTAGCACTTTTGCTCAGCCTGGGCAGAGCCTTAAGTATGATCTCTAACACAGGATAGATAGATAGATAGATAGATAGATAGATAGATAGATAGATAGATAGATAGATAGATAGATAGATAACCCTTTTGTCTACTTAATGTAGTTATTCAGCATTATACATTTGTGAATATTATCTAAAACATGTTTCCATGTGTGTGCGTCCATGTGTGTGTGCGTCCGTGTGTGTGCATGTGTGTATCTGTGTGTGTGTGTGTGTAATGCATTTCACAACTTCTTTGTGCTTCTTTAATTCTACAGCATGTCAGCACCATGCCATCTTAAACAGTGGAATCAAAAACAAAGAGGACAAAACAATCTGAGACTAAGACTGCAAAAAGGACACTTGCTGATTTGGTTCCATAGCTGGCACATGAAGATTCAGCTTGTCTAATCTGTTCTGGTTCCAGCTTTCTTCTTACTGATACAGTGATATGCATTATGTGTAATGCTGAATAACAGAACTAAGTAGACAAAGGCGCTATTTTGATTATCTATCCATCTATCTATTTATTATGTGCTACTTATTTATTATTACTAAGGCATATCCTTATACAGAAACTTACAGCGATCCAACTAATGTATTTTTAGTTAGTAAAGTCATTGTGACGAGATGCTCATAGGAACTTAATGGTCTCTGTTCCTTAGGAACAACAGTTTCGTATCATCTAATTCAATGTTTGCTGTGAGTTTATAGAATGTAACACTGCAAAACAATAACTGCATATATATTATGCAACATCTCTCCATGCATCTATCTGATCACATGTACATCTGTGTGCTTTATAAAATGCTGAATATAAAAGACTTCTATTTCCATTTACTTGTATGTTACTACAAGCCTCCTCTTACTAAGAAAGATAATTCAAACCTCACTTTAACCTTGAGAAGCAAGCTGAAAAAGAACTGACACTCTTTCCAAACTCCTGGATGTGAGGATATAGACATCTGACCGGGGTTGTTAGTTTAGTGTCACTATATAGGATGCAAAAGGCTGAGCTTGGCATGTGAAGGCAAGGACATTCTTCTTTTCCCAAGTGACAGTTTTCAGCTACAATGTTGTTCGGTTACAGAGATTTGGCCAAACATTGCATATGTCTGGAAATCTTGATGCTAGTTCTCAGGATCTGACCTGTTTCATTAATCAGTACTCTACAGTTGTCATAACAAGTCTATGACATGTTGCCTTTCTAATGAGCTCTATTGCTGGTGCTGTTTCATTTGGTTTGGATGGTTTTAAGTCAAGGTTTCACTAGGCAGCCCTAGCTACCCTTCAACTCACCGTATGTTGCCAGGACTCACCTAAAACTGACAGTGCTCTTCCTAAGTCAGCCTCCAATGTGCTGGAGTTACAAGAATGTGCGACCATACCTGGTTTTATATTCTTTCTCTAATTAACTAGCCAGAGATTGAGTGTGTAGCTTGCAACTCTGAATATAGGCTCACATAATTATTACATGCCAAAGGATATGACAAATATTATCAAATTATATTTAAAATATATGTGAACTTGGTAGTATTTTGGGAACTTAGAAATATGAATTTGATGTATTTTCCTTAAAGGGCTGATCATCTTATCACCTCTAACTGATATTTAACATAAATTATAGGGGAGAAAACTAAAATTTTTAAAAGGTATTTAAGCTATTTAAAAAGATTAATGTTCACTTGATAAGATTATTAAAGTATAAGGTCACAGGCTTACAGTTACCTACAATTAGGATTTTGATATAATAAATTGATCTTAATTTTTACTTCTTGACAGAGACCTTTTAAGGATTTGTAACTGTTTATAATCTTCCTGAACTTTAGAGTTGGCATTTCCTCTCCTGAAATATTTTGTCATCAGAAAGCATAATTGTATTGCCTCCCCACTCTATCAGGGCCTGTGAAAATTTATTGAAATGAGAATTAAAAGTTAATGAAGCCCTACAATTATTCTACAGATGTTCCTTGGCAATAAATGTTTACATTTTGAATATCAGTTTGTTACACGAGTCTTCGCAAGGTTGTTTTTCTGCAAATAAAGCATGAAGTCTTGCTAATACCCAGTCCCCAGTTGACGGTTATTAAGTAACCAACCCACTGCAAATAGTCCAGTTTCTAGTTCATACTCCTTCCTCCTTTTAAAACCTATTCAGCCCCATGATGATTTGGGTTTGGTTCTGTTTATTTCATTTTCACATTTCAGAAGTGTTGAATAATAAAACTGTTTTCACAGATTGCATTCTCCAAAAATTGTTTAGATACACTTGCAATTTTTCTCACTTCTTAAAAAAGATGGTCCCTGATCCCACATGTTCAAGTGTTGTTGAAGGCCCCAGAGAAGAAACTAAGATTATACCTACTCACAGATTAAGCCTATCTCTTGAATGCGTTAAGGTAGACCCCTTTCATGCAGGAGTGTAGCTGTCAGATTCTTGAAAGAATAGTCATGGATGTCACTCAACACAAAAGGGAAGGACTCTCCTGAGTGCTAGATGTCCTCACAACTTCTAACTGCAACATCCCTGGGTATGATAAAATGAAATGAGTTATCACAGGAATGTGAAAACATGCCATATAATAAAATAAAATTGGTTCCAGTTAAAAAGTGAATATATTCACAATAATACTATATCCACCCTTATTTACCTGGCTTTTGCTTTGTGTACACTACTGACGATGGGAGGCCCAGAGAATCAAGTATATCTAAAGTATGTCATTCTCACACACCAGGATATCCCTTCCCTCTTTTGAGATATATTTTAGAAATTGCGCCAGACGGACTTTTCTGGGGTCCCTGATCTGCGGAGAACGGTCTCTGGTTGCAGGTGAGCGAGGATTCAGCAAATGTGGGGTGACAAACAGACACAGGCACAAGGGAGTGTGGTATCTGAATGCGAATTATCAAACTGAGCATCAGACTATTTATACAGAAGAAAATAGGGAAGTTACACAAAACAGAGGAATGCAAACCTGGAAGGGCTGGCAGGAACCAACTGGGATAACATTGAATGTTAACAGCTGGGAATCAAAAACAGCTCCACCTAAAGTCAGCTTAAATTTAGTGGGGGGGGGGGGAAGGGCTTCATGCCCTTGCCATAGTTACTATAGTCCACCTTCCTCCTAGGCCATTGTAATGCTTGTGTATGGGTGTAACTCAGCTACCTATGGTTCTAAGTATCTACCCTGGTTCCTTTTTTAGATCACAAACTACCTTCTTTCTAGAGAGTGGTAAATTCCTATGTAGGGCAGTGACTAGATGCCTAGACCCAGGGTCAGCTCAAGGACTGACTGCCTAGGATCTAACATGGCTATGTATTAAGGGAAAGCACGTGGATNTGTTTTCCCACTAAAGCAAGGACATTGGAGCATTCCTTATACAAAATGCCACCATTCCAGGAGACTGAGTTTCCTTGAACTTTTTGCCTCGGGACAGCGCCAGATTTTTGGGGCCTGTTGGCGCTTGTCACTACTGGAAAGAATGTAGCAAGAAATCTTTTCTTAGATTAAATATAGTCAAATTAGAACATTAAGTTTATATGATAGGGTGTTATATTCCCTCTTTCACCAAATTATGCACAAATGCTCTTAAGATATGAATAATCTCATACTGAAGAGATAAATGGTGTATGTTCCCTGCACTGTGACCTGCTACTTTATCTACTCTTGGATGGTAACAACCACTTAATTAAAAACCTTGATTCTCCCTTTTCACTAACATGCCAGTTGTGTGTATAGATATGATGAATTATATCGATGTTAGATGAAATAAAATTATTTGGTGTAGTGCCAAATAACAGATATTAAAACTACAGTTTTGTTACACATCACTGTGTTGACTTTGCCTTTGACAATTTCATACATCTCTAATGTTTACTCTATTACATCACCACTCTCTCTAACCTGTCTTTCAATCCTGTAACTCTCCTACCCACATTCATGGTTTTTGTTGGTGATGGTTAATTTGTTTTGTTCTTTTGAAATACTTAGAGGTTAACTAGGATCATCAATGCAACAGATGGAACTATTCATGTGAACCTGGTGGTTCCTCAATGGGTTCACAATTAAAGACAAAGATTGCCCATCCCCTAGGGCTTCTCATCAGGAAAGGGTGGGACCATATAAACTCCTTCCCCAAATCATGATGAAATGTTTATAGCTTCATTATCATGTAAATATTACAAGCAACTATAGCTGATATAACACCAAGAAGACAATGTTTTGTCATGTCCAGAAGACATCAGTTGGTGGCCCTTCTCCTTCTAGTCTTCATTCTTTATGCTCCTTCTTCCATAATGTTCTGTGAACCTTAGGGGAGGAGAAATAAATGTCATTTTGATCTTCACCACCAATCATTCTCATCATCTTAAGCAGTCAGGTATTTCTGCATTCATAATTATTTGTAAAATGAGGCACCCATGAGTAAAGCTTGGAGTAGCATATTTCTGCTGATAAAAAAAAACATAAATATTTATACAGCAGCATGCAACATGACAATTTAATTATTCAGCAGCAACAAGTTCACCCCAGGATCAAATCCTTCTCGGCCATTTTTTTAAAACCATGTTTCCAGCACCAGATAAGAATTCACTCTTGTGAAATGGATCTTAAGTCCAATGACAGGGTGGTTGGCCACCCCTATAACAGTTGTGCCTGTGATATTCCAGTGATTGTAATGTTTTTCTTACCTGTTATATAGATAAGATCTCTAACAGAAACATGAATGTCAAAGGCACTTTGGCACTATGAATTTTTCCAATGTAGCTTGGAATGAGAAATTGCCATTTGGTTGATGTTGATTATGATTATGTTTTAAAGCAAAAAAAATATGGTATTTTATCTTTTTAAGTTAAAATAAATTCTTGAAAAAAGTCAAAGTTAGCTATTGAATTACCATTTTATAAACTTCTGTCTGTGTATAGATACTGAAATGTGATTTGAAGAATTTCACTTTAAAAAATTATATTTTCCTTCCCAAGAGTTCTTAACTCTGTCTTCTAACTTGAGGCTATCCTGTAAGTTTTTACCTTGGAGAATGATTAAATATTAAAATTTTTATGAATAGTGATACTTGGTTGATTTCTAAAACTCTAATCTGGACTGATTCAGAGATACATGTTGACAATTCCTTTTACAACCTTCATCCTTGACTGTAATGATTGTATAAGATAGTTTGTCCATTATGAGATGCTTCTTATCTGCATTTTCAAAGTATCTCTAAGAAGTATCTGTTTATTGTTTTATTTAAACCTTGAAAAGATAGAGGAATGATGGCATTGACGCTCCTTCAGTTAGAAGTCTCTAAGAGATTATTATCACACTGCCTGCCAGACTAACTATACCAAACAGTTTTGAAAAGGGTCAATATTGTTAGAGCTTATTTCTTTCTCTCTGAGTTCAATTCTATATGCTTTATACATGATTAATGGGTTTGCAATGAAGACTACAGGATGTATGCTTAAAACTTTTTAAAAACGTATCTTTAATGTGTGTGTGTGTGTGTGTGTGTGTGTGTGTTCCTGCATACATGTATGTGGATTTCATGCAGTGGCCAGAAAAGCCTTTCAGTACACTGAATGGAGTTACAGGTGCCACAGTGTACGTGCCAGGACCCCAAACCAAGACTCTTCAAAAGCAGCAAATGCTATTAACTTCTGAGTCATCTCGATGACTCCTAAAATAAATATCTTGTGGGGTGGTTTGACTAAAAGATGGTCCCATAGGTTAAATTCTAGGTCACCAGGGAGTGAACTGTTAAGAGATATGGCATTTTGGAAGTAGGCATGGTCCTGTTGGAGGAAGTGTGTCACTGGAAGTGGGGTTCGATATTTCAAGGACCATTGTCTCTTCCTCTTCCTGCCAATCCAGATGTAGAACTTTCAGCTCATCTAGCACCATGTCTACCTGTGGAGCACCCTGTCCACCTGTGGAGCACCATGTCCACCTGTGCAGCACCATGTCCACCTGTGGAGCACCGTGTATACATCTGGAGCACCATGTCCACCTGTGGAGTACCATGTCCACCTATGGAGCACCATGTCCACCTGTGGAGCACCATGTCCACCTGTGGAGCACCGTGTATACATCTGGAGCACCATGTCCACCTATGGAGCACCATGTCCACCTGTGGAGCACAATGTCTCCCTCCATGCCAATAATGAACTAAACTTCTGAGGTTGTAAGCCAAACCTAAATAAATGTTTTCCTTTACAAGAGGAAATTTTTTGATGTCCTTTTTGGGGGAGAAGAGGAAACCTATAATGCTTAGAATGATACACAGCAGATGATTCACCAGAATAGCAAATGATGCCTTCTTCAAATGTAAGGTAACAAAACGGGAATCAACAATGGAATGGTGACTAGTTTAAAGTAAAGCAAAGAAAACTTTTAAAGGAGGATACACACAGGCCAACATATAAATCACTAAGTGACCTGAACAAGAGAGCAGAGGTAAAGAAGATCCTGGCCAATTGTGCAAGAGATACCTTGTGTGTGTTTTTGAAACCTTAAGAAACATAGGTTGATAGAGAAGAAACAAACAAATTCAAGATCAATAACAAACAAAAGTGAGTGAATAGAGGCTTTTAAACAAGGATATAGCTATAGATGCTACCTCTAGGTAAACTAGTAACCTTAGTGGTGGGTAAACTGATAAAAATACAATGATTTATTAGTTTAAAAATGATTTAATAGTTTAAATAAAATACAATGATTTAATAGTTTAAATAGTTAAAAATATTTAGCATTATTTTGCCTATCAAATCATGCAATACATAGTTCTGTAAAATGGAATGTTCAATCAGCTGAACATGCTTAGCTTTATAGACAGAGATCATGAAGAAACCAAAAACAAAAACAGAGAAAATTCATCGTCTCAAGGTACTTTCCATATGAAACTGAAATAATGATATATAAGAATATGAAAATAAGAATAATTCATGTTTTTAATTTATATCAAGATTTTTCAAATTAGTTCATAGTGTGCATAAACATTGACAGAAGTATGGTCATTGTCATGTCAATTTAACTGGCTGTTAAGGATATTTAGCTTCATATCCTTCATCCTAGATTCTCAGAAAGTCAGATAAACAGCTTAGTTCCCAATGTGGTGGCAAGAAATTTTACTATGGATGTCTTCGTTTTGAAATTTAACATCATCTGTTGAGGTCCAGCTAAGAGTCCTCCGTAATTTTTAGTTAATTATTTCAAAGGTCCCTGTGACTTCGGGAATGTGGATGATGGTGGGTCAAGATGAGCTGCAGGCTAAAAATTGTTTAAGAAAGAGGTGATAGTGGCCTTTCCAGGGCTATAATGTAAATGGGAAAATATCAAAGCTGACATTTTGTGACTAAACTCATAAATAGTCTCTACTCCCCTTTTTTTTTCCATAGCAGAAGACAGAGCCTAGTGTTAGCTTCTAAGAGACTGGGGAGTAGATGTGTGCAAGGCTGGGGGGATGGCGTAGAGAAAAGGCATTTATCTCACACATGAAGGTGTCATAACAAAAGGGAAAAAAAGGAAAGAAAAGAAAGAAAGAAAGAAAGAGAGAGAGAGAGAGAGAGAGAGAGAGAGAGGAAGGAAGAAAGGAAGGAAGGAAGGAAGGAAGGAAGGAAGGAAGGAAGGAAGGAAGGAAGGAAGGAAGGAAGGAAAAAATTTCCTTTAGAAGAGTTTCAGTAAGCATTTTGACCATAAGCGTAACATGCAATAGAATTCTGGTTGAGGTAAGCCTGGAAAAGACAAGTTGAGCAAAGACATTCTGAGTAAAAGGATGTTTGCTGATAATAGCCTATAAAAACCAAAGGAAATAAATGAATATCAGAAACTGATGAGGAAGAAGGTGGACTAGACTAGTGGGAGTGCAGACTGTGCATGTGGATGTCAAGGAGGTGATTGGCACCCTAGAGGGCTATGGTTCTAATGGTTATTAGGATCCTGCCTCTGATGCCACTGTTTCTTATGTTCATGGGCAACTAAAGCTCTACAGTTTGGCATTTAAAGTCAGCCTAACTACATAGTGAATGAGAAGCATGCCTAGAATCCACAGTCAAACCTTCTCTTAAATAAAAATAAAAATAAAAATAAAAATAAAAATAAAAATAAAAATAAAAATGCTCCTACCAGGTGAGGAATTAACTGTGGAGAAGTGAAAAATTATGCCAAGCTAATTAGTAATGACATGGATACAAGTCGCAACAAAATTAGTTACAAATTTGAGGCAGTAATAGTTGTCTCCTCTGAAATGGTAGCAATTGAGAAGATAGTGAGGAACAAGCCGTGCAAAAACATCTTCCTGAAGAATATAATACCAGCAGTGAGTCAAAAGCCTTCAGCAGCAAAGAGATTTTGAATGCCAACCACACTGCATATTCACTGCCTTCCTTAGCACCAAGTGATTAAGGATAGCACAAAAAATGGTAAAAATGCCAAGAACATCAGATCACTGGATTTAGTAAGGACTTTTATTTTAGCTTTGTGTGAAAAATACTTTTATTCTCCTGATGTAATTACTGCATCTATCTGCTAACCTAGGTCTACTCCTGGAAGCTTCTTATAATCTAACCCAAACCTAGAATGTTTTCAGACTCTGAGACTTACTGCTGAATAAGTTTGCCCTTTCTAGTTGTTTCTGAGCTCTGAATGGCTGGTTCAACTCAGCAGGCTGGCTCAAATTCTTCTCCAAGGTAACTGATTCAACCTGGTTTCCCTTTCTTGGCCTTTGACTGATCTGCTCTGCTCTGTTTGGCCTGAAACTAACTTTGGCAATCTATTCTGATTTTCTGGCTCCTTCTCTTTCTCTGACTCACTCAGTCTTCACTTTTATTTACCTTGTTCTCTCTGCAACCTGTTTCTATATAACTGCCTGTGTAAAACTGCCTCTCCTCTCTCTCTCTCTCTCTCTCTCTCTCTCTCTCTCTCTCTCTCTCTCTCTCTCTCTCTGTACTGCCCCTCAAGTAGCTTTCCTTTCTCCTCTCTTTTCATGAGAGGTAAACATATCCTAGTGTGTCAGATCTTTCTCAGATTCATTACTGTGTCTGCCACTAAATTAAACATCACTTTCAAACATGGGTGGTTCCTTCTAACAACTAACCTATTGTTATTGATTGGGCTAAAAGGTGTGTGTGTACTAAGGGTGTGTGTGGGTTTAGATTTTTCAAAACCTATTTTTATAAGGGTTCTCAAAAGGTTTGACCTGCCATTCACCTCACGAAATATAAATCAGCAATGGCAGCGTGATCCAATGGAAACTGTCAGGCCTCCACCAAATCAGCAATGGTCACCAGGAGATCAGGGAAGACTCAAGACCCATCACTGTCCACTGAATCCTACTTATACTCTCTCCAAACATCATGTGTCTTCTCATGAATCTTGTGCCAGCAAAACATCACATGAGTCTGCATCACACAGCACAACCAGAATTTTCCACTTCAGGCAGCCAGAGGGATTAAAGGTATATGTTAAGAGCATGTCTGTATACCAGCCAGAATAGCCATTTTGCTGGATTAAAATGCCTCTACAGCATTGTGGATTTGGGTAATCACAAAGGGATTTTACAAGGGACTGAGATGACCTAATATATTTAAAAAAAAAAAAAAACTCTGCTGAAGGATCAGAATAAATTCAAACGACACAAAGAAGGTAACACCTACACAAAAAGAGAAAGGCAAAACCAAGTCTTTCTGTTTATTTGAGAATTTTTATTTATTCACTTTTCTTCTCATCGTTTACATAGGCCTCTTATAATTTTGAACACCTCCCTCTTGTTTTTTGAAATCTGCTATCAAGGTTACTTGACATAAGATTTCAAAGGATTTTCAATTCTCTGAGGTTTTATCCACATGTGTATTTCTCTAAGCCCTGTTGAAGAAATGTTGTAATACTAAGTTGACCAAATCCAGCCCCATTCAGTATTTGGAAGGTTGCTTTGAGTATTTCCTGAGCATGAATCCCTGTCTGGCACACTATGGTCCATTCCTGGTTTTATAAACCTAAACTCCATATGATTTCTTAGTATTTCCAGGGTCAAAATCTTTGCCCACTTGTATTGAAGCTATCTTAATAACCCACGTCTTAATGTAGCAAATTCATTTCCTATAACCTGACATTTAAATCTCTGGTTTCTCAGTCACTGTCTCATAGCAAACTTTAGAGGTAAAAGAAGGCTCATTGATCAGCATTTCTTTAGCAACCTCTTATCCAGCATAGTGTTGAAAAGAAAAGGCAACAGTACTGTTCTCTTTGTTTCTAAGGTTGATAACCTTTGTTTCTGATTCAAATGACTAAATATCATGATTTTTATGAAATTTATGAGATTGACTGAGACGAGCTAATGAAGGCTAAACCTCACATCCAGACGAAATCTCATCCCTCCCATGGTCCTGGGAGCATTCCCAGTTTGGACTTTTCTATTTTGTTTCTTAGAAAGAACTTCCTAACCATTTAAAATATCCAGTACCACAAAGTGTGTGTGCATATTACATAAAAGTATTCTTTATATTATAGATGTTCAGGGAAAGTAATAAGCATCATCAGTTATGGTTTATTTTTCAAACCAAACCTTATAACAAAAAGTTACATATTCTAATTAATCAATTTATTTACTTTCCATCTGGATCACAGCTTCTCTTCCCTTCTCTCCTCCTCGTCCTTCTCACCTTCCTCCCCTCCACCCTCACTCCCTTTCTCCTCTGAGAAGAGAAGGCCTCCCATGGATATGAACCTGCCCATGGGGTATCAGATAGCAGTAGGACTAGGAGCATCTCCTGTTGTGGCTAGACAAGGCAGCCCAGTTAGGGGAAAACTATCCAAAGGCAGGCAACAGAGTCAGAGACAGCCCCTGATCCTGCTGTTAGGAGTCCCACATGAAGATCAAGCTGCACATTGGTTACATATGTGCAGAGAACGTAGGTGAATCCCATGCAGGGATGGTAGTTCAGTCTCTATGAGCCTCTATGGACCCAGCTTAGATACTTCTGTAGGTTTTCATCTAGTGTCCTCAACCTCTCTGACCCCTTCAATCTTTTCCCTCCTGTCTTCCACAGGATTTCCCAAGATCTCCGTAATGCTTGGCGGTGGGTCTCTGCATCTGTTTCCATCAGTTTCTGGGTGAAGCCTCTCAATGGTAGTTATGCTAGGCTCCATTCTGCAAGTATATCAGAATGTTATTAATACCGTCAGGAATGGGCTCTCTCTCATGGGATGGGTTCAAGTTGGGCCAGCTATATATTTGTCCATCCTGTAAATTTCTGCTCCATCTTTATCCCTGCAAGTCTTGTAGGTAGGAAAAATTGTGGGTCGAAGGCTTTATGGCTAGGTTGGTGTCTCCATCCCTCCACTGGAAGTCTTGAATGGTTACAAGAGGTGCCTGTTTCAGGTTCTGTATCCCCATTGCTAGGTCTCTTAGCTAGAGTCACTCTTATAGATTCAGGAAGTTACTTTTTAAAAATATGCCATTTTTGCTGAGTTGAGAATGAAAGGCATTACCTTTACAATGGCTATTACTTACTATTCTCACTGTTGCAACAAAACACCTAACAATGGACATTTAGGAAAGGCACAGTTTATTTGGGCCCCAGTTTGAGGTTACACTCCATCATGTTAGTAAAGGCTTGGTGGACAGGAACGGGAAGCAGTCACTGAGCTCATGTCCACTCAAGAAGCAGAAAGAGGAATGCCAGTGTCTGGCTATCTATTTCTTTTTCATTCAGATCCTGGCCCACGGAATGATTCTGTCCAAATTCAGAGTGAGCTTTTCTACCTCGATTAACATCAGCTAGGTAATACTTCATAGAGTAAAAGATTAGCTCCTCAGTGAATTCAGTCCCTGTAAAGTTGCCAGCAGTAACCATCTCAGAAAGATTGCAAGAAAATAAAATCTGTCACGCTCCAAGGAAAAACTGTTGCTGAAGGTTACATTAATTTTTAAACCTTTTGACAATTCTTTCAGGTCTCCTTCTAATACATACTATAGTGGTTCCTTTTGATTAAGAGACTATCTTCTTTTGTTATGTGGCAACAATCCATGAGCTCTGTAATTTGGTGTGTTAACCTTAAATCATAGAATCTTGGGTACCAGATCTCTGGGAGATTAAACCAGTATTTTTAATTTTTTTCTACTGTTAATATTATTTCTGGTTACTTTTTATTGAAACAAGTAAGTTCTATAATATATATATATATATATATATATATATATATATATATATCCTATGTGTTCCAACACGTTTGTGGTAATGTGCAAACTCATTTTGTAGAAATCCTTTCATTTAAAGTTAAAAGCTTCTATACAATCTCCACGTGCCTGTTGTGCAGTAACTTGTCAATATTGGGGATGCACACCAATCCTCCCCTGGCCATACTGCAATTTAAAAGTGGTCCCCAGGACCAGTCTAGAGCTTCACTAAATATTGTTCAGTTTGTTCAAGGAGGAAAAGCTAAAATGAGTTTTAGGTACAAAAGGGTGTTTGTGGTTCGTGTGTGTGTGAAGTCAATCTCTTTTTCTCTACCCTCTCCCTAACCTAAAATAAACAGGCAGAATTCAACTTCTCTCTGGTGCTTTCTCCAAATATTGTCTGTTCCTGTATCTATTTTTCTTTCTCAATTCCATGGCTGTTAGATAAAGTAGGATTGGAAGTTCAAGATAAAGAAAATGTAATTCTTTTTGTGTGAATCTTTGGTTTAGACAAGTAAACATCCCATCCACAATGGGATTCAGATGTCCGTAAAGTTGGTATCTGATGGTGGTCCTGTTTTTTAGTTATTATATTTCACTCTTCTCTAATTGGCTTGAGTTTATTAATATTGATACACTTAACTTCTTGCACAAATGAAAGCATTTAGCTGAAGAGAACAAGATTACACTCTTTTGTGCACATCAAGTGTGAATATGCCAGCCCCTTACAGTCATTTCCCTGTCATTTCATCATTTTTGAAAGTCCAGGACACTAGATGGAAAATATATATTATAGAAAACAAGGCATGTGGTGGGCTATTCCTCATCTTCAAGGAATGTCAGCCTAGAGCAAGTAATTCCCTATTAGTCCCCATGGACCAAAGTGATGAATGACATCCAGATATGTCTCTTGTAAGATCTCTAGACCCTTGACTCTCACTTCACACTTCTTTGTGACTAATGACAGGATTCAATATTTCTTGCTTATTATTCCATTGTGGAAATATTCTGAGCTCACAAAGGAAAACTTCTGATACTCGCCAAATGTTCCTCATTTTCTGATATGACAATCCCGCTGAAGGGATTATCTGTACTCTCTTATCCTCTCTCTGACTCTTTCTCATCATCCTTCCTCACTTTCTCCAAAGTTCATCTTAGAAAACCAAATTTTCCCAAAGTAAAAAGGACATTGGTAGACATGGTCACATAATATATTTCATCTGAATTATGAAACCTAATAAATGATATCAAAACTCAGTAGAGGAGAAGTTTTGAGTCAGCTATTCTAGAAATTTATACCACATTACCCACAATGCCCAGTATTTGGAATGGCGGTTAAAAATTGGTCATAATTACATAGGAAAAAATAAAAAAGGAAGCCCAACAAATATCCAATTTAAATCTCAAAATCGAATTTGCTGTAATCACCTATTAAGCTGTGCTAAGAACTAATTTTCCTTGGTGTTTATAAATAATATTTTAAAAAGAACATGAAACAAAGGTAATTTTGTCACACAGTAAAGGATTATATTTTAGTGCAAAAGCAAGTCTCTGCACGGCCATCAGACGGCTTCCTGGAGTGGAATAATTAAGTTTGAGATTGCTGGCGGATACTGCAATGGTATTTTAGTTTATAGCCCTAAAGTCAAGGGACCCATTAAAATGAAATAAGTGAAACTGTGCCGGTTCCTTGTAGGCCAACTACCTGGGTGACATCACCAACATCAAGGTAACGCACTTAAATGATATGAAACCACATTTAATAATCGCAAAACTCAGTCTTTATGACATGCAGGGATAAAACAGTACTCAGAGGAAAGGGATTTGACAGAAAACGAGCTGGGGAAGGAAGAACAATTAATTAAAAAGTCACTTGGGAGTCGAAGGGGATGATGCAGTCATGAGAAAGTCACTAAAATCTAATATGAAGTGTGATTTAGCTGAATTGGTTTAGAAGTCAGGTTCACACTGTGACTTGCAGACAGTCTGTCTCCAAAGCTCTGTTTGGGGACTGGAGAGATAGCTCAGCGGTTAAGAGCACTGATGCTCTTACAGAGGACCTTCAGTTACTAATACCCACACGGTAGCTCAATATCACTTATAACTCTACTTCCAGAAGAACCACTGTCCCCGCCCCCTCCCGGCCTCTGCATATACCTGTGGTGATTTACGCACACCCAGACACATACACAGACAAATAAAGGAATAAATAAATGCTTTGTAAAAGTAAAAAAAAAACTAAAATGTAATGTTCTCACGTGCAGTTGAAGGGACCTTGTGATGAGAAACCTATTATAACTCCAGAGTACAG
This sequence comes from Mus pahari, assembly GCF_900095145.1. Taxonomy (NCBI): domain Eukaryota; kingdom Metazoa; phylum Chordata; class Mammalia; order Rodentia; family Muridae; genus Mus; species Mus pahari. Next base: position 71,666,212 of record NC_034602.1, on the reverse strand, counting down.
AGGCAGTGTCTAAGTTCTTCTACGAAACCACTCCATTTAGGATAAAATTGAAGCCTCATACTGTAAAGTAGGATATAGACACCGGAAGTATTATACATGCATGATTTAACATTTTTAATAGTGGAAATGGTGGAAGCCAAAATGTGTCCAATGAAAACTAAACCTTATTAGACTCTGTTCATCTGTTCATCTGTGACACTGTAAAATAGTATCTTGCATGAAAAATGAATCAGTTATCAGTAGGCATGACTAAGTGCCAGTGGTCTATTAAAACAGCATTCCTGCAATAAGGAATAAGTAGGAACTGAGATCAGAATAAATTGTTTCCTTCTTTTCATCTCCTAGTGGAAAAGAAACAGAAATAGTTTTCTTGGGGCTCTCAGGAAAGTTTAGGTCTTGAGGCTCCCCCCCCCCACCCACACACACACATTCTTAGGAAATAAATTCAAATATCAGTACATCGATCTGGAAACACCATTAAAGTATGGGCATTAGAATATCTATAACTAGAGAATTAAAAGCATGCGTATTTGGAAGCTTTAAATGCCTTTACTCTTTGCTAGAGGCTCATAGTGGGTGGACCAGGGAAGGATCTGCTGCTCCTGCTGCCTCTGCTCTGCTTGCTGTTTTCTTCCTATAACTGAAGGCTGCTATCTACCTCCTTTCCACATTTGGGTGGATCTGTGCAATCTGGGACTAGAAGAATTTTGAGAGGGGTGTCCTGGAACACTGAAGATTAAAGCAGCCTTTTTCTCTTCATCTTGATTCATGAGCTTTGGGGTAAATGAATGCGTGATGTTCAGTTGAATTTCTATCCCTTGAGGATGACTGAGCTCCTGATGTAATGTGAACCCTTAAGACTTTTCTCTGGTCAAAGAATGTTCAGCAATACAGCACCAAACCTCAGCTCTTCTAAAGTCGTTAAGGTCTGGCCCATGTCATCTCACTTCAAGATGAGCAGCTGGTCTGCTGGAATAAGCACAGGATCTTCCTCCTGACAAGTTCAAGGACTTTGTTCCAGTTCAAACCTAGGGACCTTCCTGGCTCAGCCACCAGATCTGACCTCAGAATCTAACCTCAGAAAATAGCTGGTAGTGGGGGACTTTGCCTTCCCATGTTGTAACCAAGTATTTGCTATTTTTTGACTAAGGATCTACTGAGTTCCTGAAAGTGTATCCTCACTAAGAGTTTGTTGGAAAATGGCCCTCTCCCTGTGCCTCTCTCCCTTACAGCAATGTGAAACCATTGGCCTGATAACAGCTCACTCCAAAACAGGTCTTTTCTAATCCATTACATAAAACTCTCTCTTGAGCCTACAATCCTGCATATTCTCTGAGAACATAAGACAGCTCAATAATTAAGAGCTTGAACCCTCAGAGCTCAGGGAATCACCAGAAAGAGGAAGCAGAAAGACTGTAAGTGTTTGAACGGATGGAGGACACCAGGGGAACAAGGCCATCTGAATCAGCTGAGCAAAGCTCGTAAGAACAAAAAGACTGAAGCAACAAGCACAAGGTCTGCCCCAGTCTGCACCAGGTCCTCTGTATACATACTACAACTTGCAGTTAGGCTTGCTCTGAGACTGCTGAATGTGTTGCCCGAGTGAGGCTCTGATTCTCATGCCTTCTCTTGGGACTCGTTTTCTAAATGTTGGTTTGCCTTATCCAACTTCAGTATGATGGATTTTATTTTAGCTTATAATTTATTTTGGTATGTTTTGTTTTTATCACTTAGAAACCTGTTTTTCTTTTTCTTTTCTTTTTTTTTTTTTTTCATTATTTATTCACCATACATCCTGTTCGCACTCAATCCCCTCTCGTCCCAGTCCCAGCTTAACAAATTCCTAACCCCATTCCCCCCTACCCTTCTCCTCAGAGAAGTGAAAGACTCCCTTTGTGGGTTAAAAGATGGCGCATGTCCGGCCCAGGGCTTGGGCTGCTGGATGAGGCAGGACACGGGAAGGTTTGACTGTGCGGTGCGAGAAGCTGCAGGACCCCGGGATGGTGGGATAAGGGGAGGGAGCACTGGCTCTAGTTGAACTGCTGGAGGAGTTGGCTCTGGTGCTACAAACAAAAGTGTCCTTGGCTTGTTCTGTGGGCAGCTTGGCTTGGTGGTAACCTTGGCTGAGAGTGCAGAGAGGCCTCGTGCAGAAGAGTAGACAAGGCTCTTTTGAGGACGACCTACTCGATTCCCCCGCAGTGGGTCCCGATGAGAAAAGGCAGTCCATGGTTTTAAACCATTTATTGTCACGGTGGAGAGTTATAATGAGTGAAACTGTACCCTGTGAGGAACGCCCCAAGATGGCACCCCGGACTGCCGCAAAGTCTAACAACTGACTTCCTCATATCCCTCAAGACAGCCACATCCGTGAAACTGCACTGCACAGATGCGCCACAAAAGATAAGATGATGTGACAAATGTAGTCCTGTGCCAATGAACTGTGCCTACATGGAATAGGATGATGGGGAGTGGACTAGAGGATATAAAAGGGGATGGCGGAGAGAGGTCGGGGGATCTTTTTACTGCACATAGTTATGTTCCCGAATAAACTGCTTTGAGAAGGACATCGGCTTCATCGCTTCTTTTCTGCTGCGACAGTACCCCACTTTCTCAGGGCGGGCCTGAGGTTAAATACCTTTCGCAGGGAGGAGTGTCTGGGAAGGAGTGCTTAATTGGCAAAGCCCTTCAGGCCTTTAGGTATCTCATTAAAATGGAGATCTGTCTTGAGGCTATGTGATCTGTGGTCATGTCCTCTACCTGTGGAAGGGCTTGGGGTGTTGCCCTACATGACTGATGGCCACAAAATTATGGAGAGCTGAGGCCTCCTGTCAGGATCCTGGTGTCTAGGAGCATGACAAATGCCTACCGTGCCTTGCAGAGTTGTCTGCTGGGTCTCCAGGGTTTTAAACCTAGCTCAACCGGAAACTAGGTTGCCTTTCATGGTCCCACACCCCTTGGGTATCCTCCCACCCTAGAACATCAAGCCATAGCAGGACTAAGACTGTAAGCCAAGCAGATCTTCCAATGGAGGGAGGGGGACATCAACCTACCCACAAAACCTTCAACCCAAAACTTGCCCTGCCCTACAAGATATGCAGGGATAAAGATGGAATAGAGATTGAGGGAACTTCCAACCAATGACTGGCCCGACTTGAACCCATCCTGTGGGAGAGAGCCAACCTCTGACACTGTTGATGATACTCTGCTATTCTTTCATACAGGGGCCCAACTTAGATGTCTCCCGAGGGGTTCACTCAGCAGTATATGCAGAGAGCTACAGCCAAACATCAGGTGGAGCTCAGAGAGCTGTTTGGAAGAGTTGGGATAGGATTGAGGGAGCCAGAGTGGTCAAGGACACCACAAGAAAACCTAGAGAGTCAACTCTCCTGGGCCATGAAGAGTCACAGAGACTGCACCACCAACCAAAGAACATGCAGGGGAAGGACTTACGCCCTCTACACATTTGTCTAGATGTGCAGCTCAGTCTTCATGCCGGTGCCCTGACAATTGGAGTGGGGGCTGTCTCTGACTCCTGCTTGCCCTTGGATCCCTTTTCCTAAGCTGTTTTGATTTTTTCCTAATGAGAGACATAAAGAAAGTAGATCTCGAAGGGAGAGAAAGTGGGGATAAACTGGGAGGAGTAGAAGGATGGGAAACTGTGATTGGGATGTATGAGAAAAGATCTATTTTCAAGAAATGTGAAAAAAGAAAAAGAGTTTATACCCATTTCTTATGCAACTTCCAAGTGAAGGCTCACAGACACTTTGGTAAACTGTCCTTATGAACATAGTCTAGGCTGGAAGAGAATCAGAAAGAGTTCCAACCTTTCATACACCCTGGAGTCATCACCGTCATGCGACCTTTGACTGAAGCTAAGCTTACCAAGGCCATAGTCACACAGAGGTTTATGTGTATAGCCTCTAGGAATGCTTTCTAGATGAAACCAAGTAAAAATGGTCTTCATTTGAGCAGAGCCCTTAGTGTCCCTGGATTCTAATGATTAAAGTAGTGAATTGTTTCCTTCAACTGATGGCAAAAAAAAAAAAAAAATGTATTTAGTTCATGAAACATTTAAAATAGAAGAAAAGTACCTTCTTTTCTTGAAAATTGTATATAATAAGGAAGCTGACATTTCTGGGCATGCATGATGGAACATCAGATTTTCTAACCTGGTGCAGTAGTTTGAATATGCTTGGCACTATTAGGAGGTGTGGCCTTGCTGGAGGAAGTTTCACTTTGGGAGTGGGCTTTGAAGCTCCTCCCAGTGCTGTAGAGTCAGTTTCTCCTAATTGCAGTTATATCAAGATGCAGAACTCTCAGCTGCTCCACTACTATGCCTGCCTATATTGCTACCATGCCCCATGGCCTTAATGATAATGGACTGAACCTCTAAACCTGTAAGCTAGCTCCAATGAAATGTTCGCCATTATAAGAGTTGCTGTAGTCATGGTGCCTCATTAAAGCAATGGAAACGCTAAGTAAGAAACCTATTTATATGCATATATATATATATATATATATATATATATATACACATTTTCTCAGGGGGTGGGGTAACTTGTAACTTACACACATGCACACCCCTGCACACATAAGGAGAAGGTGTTAGATTATTGCATGCAGATTTTTTGGACTTAATACATAACCCCAAAGCCCTGAATTCTAGGCAGAGAATCTCACAGGAACATGACTCTAACTCTTTTTTTTTTTTTTTTTTTAAGCCAGATTGCTACCTTAAGGAACAGTTCACATGGCATATTGTACTGTATTCAACACTTAACAGTACAAACCTTGTAGGAGAAAACAAGGATTAAAGTAAAAATATAGAAATCTTGGCCCATGATCAATAATGTAAAGGTTTTCTTCTGGGTTATAATCATGTTTATAGTAAAAACCTAGATTTCAATTTATCAAAGCTAGACTTTATATCAAAAATGTATAACAGTGTTCAAAACATAAAAAAATAAATAATTAATAAGAAATTAATTAATCATTACAAATAATGAACATAAAAATAGAGACAAATGATGCAAAAATGCTTCCTTAACATTAACATTTGATGACCAATTCAGTTAATAAAAATAATGAAAACATGGGAATTATGTTTTGAAATTGTAAAATGACAGGAACAACAGGGAGGATGACCACTTCCCGTGGCTCACTGCATCAAAGCTGTGCCTGTAGGCTGCTTGTGCCATGGATACAGGAGCAGGGAAATTTCAGTAGAAATTATCATCTTTCAATGACAATGAAAAGGAATTAAAGAAATGAGTAAGTTTCAAAATCTATCCATGGGCAGAAAGGAGAACGTAGCTGAATAAGGAAACAACAGATAATTAGCTTTCTGCAGCTTGATGTCACCTGTAACATCTTGGGGAAATTTTTATGACAAATGACAATTATTATGCATAATGAGAATTTTCTCTGTTTTATATGTATATATATATGCATAACTATCTAGACACATTTACATATATATGTATACATGCATACTGTAGCATTTGACCTCATTCCACAAAAAACTGTGAATATCTCATTAATTTACTGCATGTACTGATTAATTATAAACCCAATTAAAAAGATACCTTTAAGATTAAATGGAATATTCTCTTTATAATACTGAAAGTATATATTTCCAGTTAACTTGAGTTTACTAAATTTATCAGAAATTTTAAATCTTAGAGTTTCTATTGCTGTCAAGAGACACCAAGACCATGACAACTCTCAAAAAGAAACACATTTAATTGGAGCTGGCTTACAGTTCAGAGGTTTAGTCCACTATCATCGTGGTGGGAAGCATGGCAGTCACGTGATGCTGGAGAAGTAGCTGAGAGCTCTACATCCAGATTGTCAGGCAGCATGAAACGAAACGGAGCTCCTAGACCTGATTTTGAGCTTCTGAGACCTCAAAGCCAACTCTGTAGTGATGCACTTTCACCAACAAAATCACACCTACTACACAATCAGGACACACCCACTAATAGTGCAAACCTTCAAACACATCCATTTATGGAAACCTTCCTATTCAAGCCACCACAAGTGGGCTATAGTTTTTCTGATTAAATCTAAAATTGCAAACTTTATCTATATAGGAACTCTTCAAATGAATAGACTCACTCTTTTTTTTTAATTTGTAATTCATTTTTTACACTTCATATTCCATTCCCTGCCCCTCCCCTCCCACCCTCCAACTGTTCCACATCCCATACCTCTTCCCCACCATACCCCTCTCCACATGGATGCCCCCACCTTCCACCCCACCTGGCCTAGAGGGTTAGGTACATCATCTCTGAATGAACATAGACCTGGAAGTCCTCTACTGTATGTGTGTTGAGGACCTCATATCAGCAGGAATATGTTGTCTGTTTGGTGGTCCAGTGTTTGAAAGATCTCAGGAGTCTAGATTAATTAAGACTGCTGGTCCTCCTGTAGGATCACCCTTCTTCTCAAATTCTTTCAGTGTTCCATAATTCAACAACAAGGGTCAGCTGCTTCTGTCCATTGGTTGGGTGCAAATATCTGCATCTGACTCTTTCAGCTACTTGTTGGGTCTTTCAGAGGGCAGTCATGACAGGACCCTTTTTGTGATTGCTCCATAGCCTCAGTAATAGTGCCAGGCCTCAGGACCTCCCCTTGAGCTGGATTCCACTTTGAGCCTGTCACTGGACCTTTTTTCCTCCTCTCTGTTTCCATCCCTGTAATTCTTCAGACAGAAACAATTATGGGTCAGAGGTGTGACTGTGAGATGGAGACCTCATCCCTCACTTGATGTCCTCTCTTCCTGCTGGAGGTGGGCTCTGTAAGTTCCCTCTCCCTACATTTCATCAAAGGTCCCTCCCTGTGAGTCATTGGAGTCTCTCACCTCCCAGGTCTCTGGTGTGCACTCTTGGGGGGTTCCCCCAACCTCCTATTTCCTGAGGTTGCCTGTTTACATTCCTTTATTTATTTATTTATTTATTTATTTATTTATTTATTTATTTATTATGAGATATTTTCTTTATTTACATTTCAAATGTTATCCCCTTTCCTAGTTTTCCCTCTGAAAATCTTCTACTCCCTACCCCTACCCTTGCTCCCCAACCCACCCACTCCCATTCCTGGTCCTGGCATTCCCCTATACTGGGGCATAGAACCTTCACAGGACCAAGGGCCTCTCCTCCCATTGATGACCAACTAGGCCATCCTCTGCTATATATATAGCTAGAGCCACAAGTTCCACCATGTGTTTTCTTTGATTGGTAGTATAGTTCCAAGGAGTTCTGAGGGTACTGGTTAGTTCATATTGATGTTCTGCAGGCCTTCAGGGCTTCAGTCCTTTTCCCTCACCCAATAACAGACCAGGTTTCCCCCTCCCCATCCACTCTCCCTCCCAAGTGTTTCCCTCCCTCTCCAATTATAATTGCTTCCTTTTCTTTCCCAAATAGGACTGAGATATCCTCACTTGGGCACTTCAGCTTTTTGAGCCTTTTAAAATCTATCAACTGTATCTTGCGTATTCTGTATATTTTGTTTGTTTGTTTGTTTGTTTTTTGGCTAATATCCACTTATTAGTAAGTACATACCATGCATGTCATTTTGTATCTGAGTTACCTCACTTGGGATGATATTTTCTAGTTCCATCCATTTGCCTGCAAAACTCAGGATATCCATGTTCTTAATAGATGAGTAAATTCCATTGTGTAAAATGAACTACATTTTCTGTATCCATTCTTCTTTTTTGGGGACATCTAGGTTGTTTCCAGCTTCTGGCTATCACAATAAGGCTGCTATGACCTGGTGGAACACATGCCCCTGTGGCATTGTGGCCATCTTTTGGGTATATTCCCAAGAGTGGTATATCTGGGTCTTCAGGTAGATCTACTTCCAATTTTCTGAGGAACCTCCAGATTGATTTCCAGAGTGGTTGTACCACTTTGCAATTCCACAAGCAATGAAGGAATGTTGATCTTTCCTCACATCCTCTCCAACCTGTGTTGTTTCCTGAGGTTTTGATCTTAGCCATTCTGACTGGTGTAAGGTAGAATCTCAGGGTTGTTTTGATTTGCATTTCTCTGATCACTAAGGACTTTGAACATTTTGTTAGGTACTTCTCAGCTATTCAAGATGCCTCAGTTGTGAATTCTCAGTTTAGTTCTATACCCCATTTTTTGATTGGGTTCCTTGTTTTTGGTTTTTTTTTTTGGGGGGGGGGATTAACTTCTTGAGTTCTTTATATATTTTGGATATTAGCCCTCTATCGGATGTGGGGGTTAGTGAAGATTTTTTTTCCCAATCTGTAGGTTGCCGATTTGTCTTTCCAGTTTTATGAGATCCCATTTATCAATTCTTGATTTTAGAGAATGAGCCATTGGAGTTCTGTTTAGGAAATTTCCCCGTGTCAATGAGTTCAAGGCACTTTCCCACTTTCTCTTCTATTAGATTCAGTGCATCTGGTTTTATGTTGAGGTTCTTGATCCACTCATTCTTAGATGATCTCAGGTTAGAGGGCCCTTTTTTTTTCTAATAAAGGCCATTGCTTTTTATTAATACATTCTTTTTAAAATTTATTTTTCTCTCACACAATATAACTCTACTGCAGTTTCCCTCCCTCCACTTCTCTCAGTCCTACACTTCCTGTTCATAGATGTAACCCCCCCCCAAAAAAAAAACCTTGCCTCCCCACAGAAAAGAGCAGGCCTCCCAAAGACATCAAGCAAACATGACTGTGAGGATAGTTTTGTAATTGTCCTTAGAGGATGAAGGAGGAAGGGAATAAGGCAGGAGTGCTGGGTAAAGAGAGGTGGGTTGCCATACCCACTCTAGTAAAAACTATGTGGCAGGCCCAAAAGCTTGGATACAGTCCCGAGGCAAAAATTTTCATGGAAACTTTGTCTCCTGGATCCTTGGCATCCCGTAGCATGAATGCTCCAAACTTATCCTTGTGTTAGTTGGTGAATGGATCTGTGTGCTTTCCTTCAATATTGTTTTATTATAAGTGCCTCTAAGGAATGATTTTTGACATATAGCTAAGTTACATTAGCCTCCACCAGTGTTCCAATATCCTTGGGCTTTGATTTTAGTAAGAATGCTACTCATTCAGACGAACTATCTCCAGTGTAGACAATGAAAGAAATCAGGCATTACAATTTACTGGAAAAGAGCTAGAAATCTCAGAGCTAGTCTGCAAAGTAAACTTAGAATAACAGCCGAGTCACTCCCATGTGCAGGAATTTACAATGGTCTAGGAATAAGGAAGATTGTAGTCTAAGAAGAAACTAGAGTAAATACTTAGAACAACAGCAGAGTCACTCCCATACACAGGAATTTGCAATGGCCTAGGGGGAAGGTAGATTATATAATAGACTAGAATTGGAACAATGGCAAGGGCATAAAGCCCTTGCCTTTGGCTTCTAAGAATAAACTGACCTTAGGTGGGGCTGCTTTTGATCCCAGTTGTAAACACTGAATTTTATCCCAGTTGTAAACACTGCCTGTAGCTTTTGTGTATGCATTTTTCTGTTTTGTGTAAAGAGTCATTTTGCATCGGGTAACCTCAATGTACCTTGGATGATCTTAATGTGTTGCCTAACTTCCTTGTTTTCTTCTATAACATAAGTCTGATGCTCGCTTTGAGAAATTTCACTCAGATCAACACCCCCTTGTGTCCGCATCTGTTTGTCACCCTGCCAACCTCTTGCTCACCTTAATACTGTGACCCTGATTCTCTTAAGAGTTGAGGGGCTGACTGAGTTCAGTCTGTGGCAATGGGTGTGGTGGGGAGGTTGAGTTATTTTCTTTCTAATGTATTTTATTCGAAGGCTCTTTCAAGGACAATGAAGTCTACCACTGGGCGGTCTTCAGAGATTTCCTTATCAGAGTCATCACTGGGAGTAAGGGACTTGTATATGTCCTTAATTTTTTTTCTGGGAGGGATCCATGCATTGCCAGATGGCCACAAAGATAGGAAGGAAAGAGGGGGTTATCCAGTCTTGTACATTTTATCTTCTTGTGAGTAAGAGACTCAGGTCCAGATCTCAGTGTCGTAGGGGTTGCTAGAGATCATCCAAGGGGCCAATTGAAGGAACTTCTCCCAGAAGGAAATTTCTGGGAACACATCTCCCCCACACCCACTCTCCACCAAGGGTTCTCAAAGACAACAGATTTGGGACTCTTGGTGAGAAGCAGAATTTCCACATCACAAGAAAGGATAGAAGCACTGAAACAGGGAAAGGCTCCTAGGACTGGAAGAGTTTTGGGGGACCCCACCAAGACCCAAGAACAAGTTGCAAGCCTGCCAACAAATTTAAGAAAACTTGCAATTGCCTTAAGAGCTTTTAACTGTTCCTTTACCAGTTCTTTCTGATAAATTTAGAGAGGTGAGTTTGATCTACCCCTCAAGGACTGCCAAGGTCAGAACAGAGGATAAATGTCCTTGGAGATTTCATTGACAGCTTTATGTAACAAAAAGACACCTGGCACGAAGATCTCAGTGAAGAATTATCTACACTGGGTTGGCTTTTGGATATATGTATTGGAAACTATTTTAACTAAGATAATTATACAAAGACCCAGCCTACTGTGGGTAGCACCATTCTCTAGTCTGAGTCCTTGAACTGTGTAAGAGTGAGAAATCCATCAAAAAGGAATTCATATACGCATTCATTTTCTCTGCTTTTGGCTGGAAATATAGATGATCTGACCAGCTCTTTGCAGCTCCTGCATTGACTTTCCCATAATGATGGCCTATAACCTGGTACTCTAAGGTAACAAAAACTTGTTCATTTTTTTCTCTTCAACACAAAAAGGGATTTTTTTTTTGGGGGGGGGGGTTGGTTGATTGGGTCTGTTTGCTTGTTTGTTTGTTGTTTGTTTTTGTTTTGTGGGTTTTTTTGTCATGTTATCATAGAAAAGACATTCTTGGAATTAAGATTGTATAAGTTAGTTGGAAAAACATCTGACTCTCCTCTTCAGAAAAAAAAAAAAAAGGAAAAGACTAGAAACCATAGGTCATACGATATTTACATACAACAATACAAACCAATTGTTTGGGTAAAATGATAAACTGTTTTTAGGATATTGTTTTCTTAAATAACTTTTTAGATGTTCCTTCTGTTATTTTTTATCTTGCTGTCTTTGACAATCAAAAGTATTCTGCTGTGAGTCTACTTAAAGAATGCGGTAGGAATGGAAGCTCTTCAGGACAACAAAATCTAATACAGGCAAAACCTGTTGATATTGGTAATATAATCTTGTAGTCTTAAATACAGCATTTGCATGTATTTTACAACTAAAATATGTTTAATAATAAAACTAATTATAAGTATGGATAAATAGATTATGTTTAGTAACTCAGTCTGACCCAAGAGTAGCATGATTTTGAATGGAATTTTTTTTTAAATTATCAATATATCTTTCTACTTGATCTGATAGTTTTTCCTCCATGAATATAAAAATGCACAGTGTCTTATAGGAAGGTAGCTGAGACACTTAAAGATTATGTTTCATGCTTAGAATATGAAGATAAATAAAACTTCAATAAGCTAAGGTAGATGTTTTAAAAATATATTTCAAGATTATAAAATATAGCAAATCTTACCTCACCCTTTATGTAATAGAAAGTTTGATCTTAATATAACTGCATATTTTAACGGTTAAGAGTATTATACATCTAATTGAAAAAGCCCATTGGAATCTAGCTCAAATTAAATTAAACTCAATTTCATTAAATCTTAATTACTTACATATTTCTGTGAGCAGTAGCAAAAAGTCAAAAGACAGGATCCTGTCCTGATGGAGATTAAAAGATAATTGGCAAGATCAGCCTTGGAAGAGGAACAAATTTACATAGCAGTATGTAATAATCAGTGAAGAGAGTTTGTAAAGCAGGAGGTAATCTAAAAGTTCAGCAGAGAGAGTGTCACAAGGAGGAGCAGTGAGAAAGCTGTATCCAGAGCAGGGCTATTTGAAAAGTAGAATTATGCAAGCTTCAAAGACATTGTCAATCACAAGAGAAACATCTGTGCTTGCAGACCCCTCGTTCCCTCCACCATGTCGAGTATGTTTGCCGGTATTTTCAAAGGCAAATGATTAAGATATAAATCTGACATTAAATTTGATTCATTTTAGAATCAGACACAGAAACTAACGTAACGGAATATACTCAGAACTACTATGTTCTACCTGGGGAGAAATAATTATTGACCAATTTTCTGCAAATTTTTCATTTTTGAAACATTCTATTGGAAAACTGTTAAAAGTTCACAAGAGATTTCATTAACAAATCTCTGGAGCTATTTCAAAGGCACTGACCTTTTAATATTGAAGAACCTTATAAAGAATATGAAAGTCATTTTTTTCCCAATGGGATGAGGTGTAACAGAGTTCTGATTATTTCTTTATAGATAGCAACAAAACGTCCTCCATTAGGACTACTCATATAAGGTGTAGTTAAGTTTTATAAACATTATTTTATGTATTTATAACATTGTTATTCTTGTTTTTATTACTGGTTAAGGTTATCCATTTTGTGCTTAGGGTAACTAACTTTCTTAATCCCATAAGTGACTTTTTAAAGCCATTTACTACTTACAGGATCATTACCAGGAAAGATCCTGACAGAAATTGTGCCAAAAATATCATTATAACTCATTTATACTTGAGGGACTAGAAGTTCATGCCCATTTAATCACCTAGATTTATAAAAATTATTATTGCTGATTATTTCTCAGAAATAATTGTAACTTTTATCAAGGGTCCGTATGGTTTCAGGAAATAGTTTAATTTATAATGTTTTATTTTAGAGTATATTGGCCCACATGGATGCATAATACAACCTTTTTTTTATATATTATACATATGTCTGTACAAGTATAGCATGAACAGTTTTGTTCTTTTATTTTTCCTGTTTTTTTTAATTTACTTTTCTTTTTTTATTAGATATTTTATTTATTTACATTCCAAATGCTATCCCCTTTCCTAGTTTCCTCTCCGAAAGTCCCCTATACCCTCCCCCTGCCCTGCTCCCCAACCCACCCACTCCTGCTTCCTGGCTCTGGCATTCCCCTGTACTGGGGCATATAATTTTCGCAAGACCAAGGGCCTCTCCTCCCACTTTCGGCCGACTAGGCCATCTTCTACTACATATACAGCTAGAGACACAAGCTCTGGGGAGTACTGGTTATTTCATATTATTGTTCCTCCTATAGGTTTGCAGACCCCTTTAACTCCTTGGGTACTTTCTCCAGAGCCTTCACTGGGGGCCCTGTGTTCCGTCCAATGGACGGCTGTGAGCATCCACTTCTGTATGTGGGAGGCACTGGCATATAGCCTCACAAGAGACAGCTATATCAGGGTCCTGTCAGCAAAATCTTGCTGCCATATGCAATAGTGTCTGGGTTCGGTCGTTGTTTATGGGATGGATCCCCGGGTGGGAAGTTTTGTTCTTAAACCACTTGTTCTTTCTGTATGTTTTGCAACCTTTGCGGCAATTTTCCAGCACATTTTGAGGAGGACTGGCATGTCTCCTTAATAAGGCAAGAGGCACCAGTTAACAATGAAGATGCCTGCTAGTAAAGCGGCCAGGAGAATGTTTCCTAGATGTTCTTTTCTTACTTTGGTGACTTGTAGTAGTCAAAAAAAACACTCAGGAACTATTGGATATTCATAAATACTACATGGCATAAGAATAAAGATAAATATTTCCAGTTCCACCCATCATTCTTTGGAGTGAGAGAGAAAGAAGTAATCAGTATCAAACACAGCTAAGAAGTATTAGTTTTAAAATTTTTTACAAAAACGCTCCCTTGTAAACATTTTTTGCTCCAGTTCCTTTGTAAGCTTCAGAAGGTGCCTGTGCAGGGAAAACACCTGGAAATTGAAGTCGTATTGATTTCATGATAAATCTCACTTCTCTGCTACAACAGGGTGTGGGACTTCTATTGACGTGCCTTCCCCAGACTAAATAATAATGACTACTGTTGATTTTTCACTCAGCTCACACATCAAATAAACAAAACAGGCAATTATATGGATTAATAATAACCAATGACAGCACATGGATGAATTGCTACGCCTGTAAGCGTTACAGTTCATTCTACCTTTTTCCTCTCAATTCCCTGCCAATAATGCTATCCCAGTTGTGTCTTGCCATTGCTTCTCCACAGACTTTTTTTGTACAATAATATATCAAAGCACAGAGAAATAGATCTACCAAAAGGCCATATTTCCCAATATCTGTAGAGTATGTTTCTTCTCCTGTCACCTTCCACATTCCAATATTTAGGAGCAAGTGATCAGCTCTTGTGGATATGGTCCAGGACTGACTCACTCTCCAACCAATTAATTGATATTGTGAATACATTTGTGGGCATATATTGTAGGCACTGTTAGGATGAATTTCGTAGTGATCAGAGCTATGGACACAACAGGTGCTCTGACATCTAGGAGAATTATTTCTTCCAGGTTCCTCAACTAAGAGACATTCAAACAAGGTATGAATAGTTTGTTTCATGAATAGTCATAACAGATTATTCTTAGCGTACAAGTATGTTTATCATGAAAGAACTGTACCAACAAAGATGATTGTATCAGATTTCTGTTCTTACTATATACCCGAGGTAATAGATTTACAGGTGACCTTGATTTAGAGCTTCAGGGCTTCTAGAATATGGTTTTGTTTGGACTCATTCATTGTGGAACTATGGCTAGGTAGTCTACTGTGGAAGATACATTTGGAGGAACAAAACCATTCAGCTCATGATTGAAATATAAAAAGAGAAAGTATAAGAGAAAATATAAAAACCGAAAACATAGGGGGGGCACCGGACCCTCATTCAAGCTTGACTTTTTCTCAAGGTTCAGGGAATGATTAGATAAAAAACACTTTAAAAGCTAAAGATGGTGGATGATATTCCCTGGAAACAGCATGTTCCAGACACAGTACGGCTAACACTCATATGAACACCTAGACACTATGACAACAGCATGTCCAAAGCCTTCACAGATTCCAACCAGACAAATTCTGGGACAGACAAGGCCTGATCCTAGCTACAAAGCTAAACTGCACTTGATATTTGTTGGGAAATAGAGAATCAATTTTCCCCAATGGAGTGTCACTGGGTATATCAGCTACTCTCTAGGGCAGGCCTCATGCCCAGAAGTAGCTGTGTAACACATAGTAGACACCATGATTATTTTGTACACTTTTGGCTTTGTTTTGTTTCGATTTGTTTAATTGTTTGTTTATTTTGCTTTATTGGAGCTTTCTTATTTTCCTTTTTGTTGTTTTGACTCTCATTTTTGTTTTTTTGTTTTTTTGGGGGGGTTGTTTGTTTGTTTTTTGTTTTGTTTTGTTTTGTTTTTGTTTTACTGAAGGGGGGCAAACATAAAGCTGAGTGGAGAGGGAGGAAGGTGAATAAGATCTTGGAAGAGTTATGGAGAAAGAATATAATCAAACCACAAAATTAATCTAACCATTAGATTGATGTACAGTCTTTCAGATTTTTCTTTCAAGTCCCCCAACTTATCCCCAGAAGCTTCAGAACAGTCTAGCACACATGAGAATCAGACAGAAGACCATAGAAGAAAATCCACTGCTTTTAAATAATCCACAAATCAGAAGTGACTTTTAAAAAGCTGATATTTTAGATGATAGCTGGCACAGAGCTTTAATACTGAAGTGATAGCCTAGACATACTGTTCTAATTTTTTAAAAAAATAATTTGGGTAATTTTTATAAATGAGCTAACAACAAAGGAAGCAGGGCCTTGACAAATGACTTATTATAAATTCTCTTTTAAAACATTGCAATTTAAAAATCTAAAGCATTCTAATTTGGCAGGCATTCCAAGGAGAGAACAAATAGAATTGACTATCAAGATTAACATGCAGCCAAATAATAACTGAAATAGAGATATAGTTAAATCAGTAATGGGACCTTACAATTTACAAAGTCAAAACAATTGTGTTTTCATTTACGGGATGAAAACATAAGATTGAATTGAAAGTATATACTTCAAAGTAAAACTTGTAAATTGCTTCAACAATTTACACAACTTGACATCTTTTTAAATTTTTAGCCTATTTATTTATTTATTTATTTGTATTCTGATGAGTTTATAACAAGGCTCCATCCCTACAGAATTATTACTTGAGCTATCCATTATTATTGGAAACATTTCTGGGGCCAAGGAATATATCAGCTAAAAAATTTTTATAAGCAGAAAACAACAACAAAACTTGTTTAAAAGTGGTTAATTCTTCCCCGTTTCTGCCCCAGCCACGTTCACTATCAATCCTGAAGATTCATGTGGTGACATTCTATGTTCCAATTTCAATCTTAGTCACAAAAGAGGCCTTCAAATTCTGTCACCATTTAGCGACAGGCAGATGATTTTGTACTCAGCTGACCTTTTCCACGCTTGACTGTTTGATTAGCAGCCCATTCCTGTTCTTCTACAAGGAAAGGTGGAATGGATTAGCCATTCTGAATCCAGGGTTTTTCAGTAGTTAAAGCATAACAACAGACCACTGTTGGCATTTAATGCAGACATTAAAATTCTAATGACTCATTCCCCTGTCACAGACGAGGAAAGGAATGGAAATAGACGTAACATGAATCTTTTCTTCTGAAACTAATTAGAACAGGAATCTGAGACTCTGAAGATTCCATCCATTCATGTAAATCGGTGTGTCTTATAACTTGAAAGGGAAGCCCTTGGGACTTACAGAAACTGGGCTCTCTAGGAATGAAACTGGGTAGGTTTAGGAGCCAGTATTAAGGGGGAAAAAAAGAATAAAAACTGATGATAGATTAAAAGATGATGCAGAACATGTGAAAAAAAAAAAAAAAAAAAGAGGGGGAGGTTATTGACAAGAGCTGCCCCTCTCATTACTGCCATGCGTAAGTAAGAAGTCTTGTCCAACAAATACCTCCAGAATATCTCAGTTCAATTTATAGTATTTCTAGTCTGTATTAAGAACCTATACTGTAAGATTTATCTTAACAGCAGACTTTTTAAGAAGTAGATTCCAGTGTCATTTCTGTTGGGAGATAAGATCTTAATGTATGGGCTTGTCTGACCTAAAGCTTGCTGTGTATACTGGATTCATCCTGAGGTTATTGTGATCTTCCTGTCTCTATTTTCTGGCTACTGGAGTTCACTGGTGTGTGATACCGTGTATAATTACAGTACCACAGTACAAATGATGTGAATTGTTCTATACAGTAAATATTCAGAGTTTCTTCATTCTGTGTGAACAAAACTGTATACTCTTTGAATAATCTATCTTGATTTTCTCCCTCCTTAGCTCTTAGGAGCAATTATTCTACTCCCTATTTTAATTTGAGTTTATCGTATAAAGTGATGATCTGGTATTTGTATTTTGCTTGTCATATTTATTGTAGTTTCTGTGTGTTTACATAGGTGGTTGCTAATAATAATATTTTATTCTTAAAAAGGTAATAACAATTCACAGTGTGAGTAGATAGATAGAGATAGATCGATAGATCGATAGATCGATAGATAGATAGATAGATAGATATTTAATTATCCATGCATACATTAGTTGCTTTGTAGGTTATGATTCTACTTGACCTTGGAAGGGCAATTACTTCAAGATCTTGGTTTCAATTCTCTTAGATATCTACCCAGATATGGAAAGACAATATGATATAGCAGCTCCTATTTTCTCCTCTTTCTTCCTCTCTCTCTCTTTTAGAAAACCATAGTATTTTACACCAAAACTATATCACTTTGAATTTCCAATTTACACATTGTAAGTCCTCCCTATTCTCCATGCTCTACCAGTTTTAATCACTTTTCCTGTTTTTTGATAAAATACTTTAACAAAAGTAACTTAAGGGGAGAATGCCCTTTCGGATCACAGTTAGAGTACCGTCCATCATGGTGGAGAAGTGAAGTTGCCTAGAGCTTGAAACTGATTGCTGGCTTGCATCCACAGGCAAGAAGAGGACAGGAATGAAAGGGTGCTTAGCTCCCTCCCTCCCTCCCTCCCTCCCTCCC